>NC_072449.1:345000-420000 GCF_027596085.1 Anoplopoma fimbria | reverse complement strand
CATGTTCTGGGTTCTTTATCAGATTATTGGTTCTTCCTAAAGGATCCTCAGGATGTGTTGGTTCTTTGGGGTTCTAGGGTTCTAAGAACAGCATGTTAAGCTCTAAAAACATTTATTCATCTGAAACCTTCTAAGGGACCAAAAGCCTTTCGTTCATCACTGGAGTTAGTTGGATCCTCCAGCAGGTGAGGTAGGGGGTTGGGCGGTGGCCCAGGTGTACCTGCCCTCAAGTGTGCTCATCATGGGCATGGGGCTTCTGAGAAATGCCATTTCACATGTGTCTGGGTGCAGCAAGAAGCCAGAGAAGGTACTGCTTGACTCGGCCCCGGCATACATGCCGTTGGTGATCACATCCTTCACCTGAATCCAGACCCGGTCCCCACGGTCCAGATGCAGGACGACGGTGTGTGAGGTGGTCCCTAACACTTTGGGGTCCGTGGTTTTGATGACCGGAGCGAAGTTATGAAAGAGGCCGACCTTGAGGACCCGTTGGTGGACGGTGAGGTGGTAGCTGAAGACGTAGGTGCCGTCGATGGGTGCGGTGTAGAGTCCGGTGCTGGCGTCGTAACTCTCCTGGATGTTGTAGAGGACGTGGGAGAAAACCACAGGGGCGTTTGGGGGGGGGTAACTAGACGTTAGCCCTGCAGCGAAGGCCGACTGGATGCTGGGCATGCAGGGACCAGGAGGACCCATCATCCCCATGTACCCCATGTCTCCCTTATCCCCCTGTGGCCCTATCTGCCCAGCAAGCCCCATCTGTCCCTGGTCCCCCTTGTCCCCCTTGTCCCCCATCTGCCCTGGACTCCCATTTTCTCCATCTGTACAGTTACAGTCCCCCTGTGGACCTGGATCTCCTTTCCCACCTACAGATCCAGGAGCACCAGGGAGACCCATATCACCCATGTCACCCTTAAGGCCACTGAGCCCCGGCGGTCCTTGGGTACCAGCCAGACCTCTGGGCCCTGCAGGACCAGGCAGACCAGGGTATCCTGGGGTGCCCTGGCTGGACTCACAGGCCTCTGGACAGACTCCATCATCTCCTTTAGGACCCTGATCCCCCAGGCGTCCCTCTAAACCTCGCTCTCCTTTGTCTCCTGTTGGACCACAAAAACTGGGTCAGAAGCTGGAACTGAAGCCGAGTCGGACAAAAACCTGAAAGTTAAACTGTTTCTGATTTCGTTGCTCACCTTTGAAGCCTCTGTCTCCTTTGGGTCCCACAAAACCTTGAAGTCCTCTGTCCCCCTTCTCCCCCTGGTCCCCTTTCTGTCCTTAAGGTGGAACACACCATCATCACAGTATTAGTAGTACAGAAGGAAGTAGTCGTAGTAGAAGGAAGTATCAGCTGTGTGTTGTGAGAGCAGAGCATGATGGGAAACCATTTACCTTTGACGCCTTGTTTTCCCACAAAACCAGGAGGACCTCTGAACCCCAACATCCCTCTTTTTCCAGGGCTGCCTGGACGACCTGAGCGGGACAGAGGAGTTAGTTATTATTATTAATAATAATAATAATAATAATAACAACAATAATAATTTAGATCAATAAAATGCTGATCCTGGACCCTCAGACTGGAGTCACAGTCCTTTATCCGGACCACGTCTTCAGTCTTAAACCAGAGACCAGTATTTGGTATCTTTATGTGGTTTAGAGAGCAGCACATTTATAGTTCAAGATGTTTCAGTGAATATCGACATTATTGATCTGATCATATCAATGGATTACTAATCAATATGCAGACATAAGCTTTGGGGCTCTACCTGGCAGTCCCCGGTCTCCTGGGTCTCCTTTGGGCCCCTGGGTGCTCTGGCACTGTGTGCAGAGACAGAACCAGGGGATCTGGTCTGGGGGGACGGGGACCTCCAGCAGCATCCGGCAGTAGGACTCCAGGGCTCCGACCGGTGGCTCCGTCACGTTTCCGCCGACGGGGACGAGGGATCCGTCCATAGCGGGGGGATGATGGGGAGGGCTGGGTGGGGGCACCCAGCTGCCCGGGGAGACGGGCTCCGGCATCGCCATGACGACGGGGAGGGAAACCGCCAGCAACAGGAAGTGAAGAGTTGGCATGGTCTGCATTGTTCAGACAGCTGAGTTATCACCGATCATTATTGATCAGACAGCTGAGTTTATATATATAGAGAGAGAGAGAGAGAGAGAGTTTTACTGCATTTCAGCTGTTTAAAGGGACAGTGTTAGTACAACTTTAAAACTTTACCAATATAAGTCACATTTCTAAGAAGCAATGACAAAGCATTTTAATTACAAAAGTTGAAACATGAAAGTAGTTTTGATGGTAATGAAGTAGTTCCAGTTAGCCACAAGTTAATGTTGACATTTGAAGACTCATTATAATAATATTTGAATTATTATTATTACTTATTTTGTATTTGATTTATTTGATTCTTTATCTGTGTTTTGTGTTTGTTTATTCTTTAAAATGTCTTTTTTGAATAAGTTTTTCTCAGTCAGCCTTTGTAGGTTTTAAGCTGTTGTCGATCACATTTGTAAAAACAATTGAAATGTAATTTTCTCACTCACCGAACCGTCTGAAGTCTCCGAGTTCCCTGCAGCTAATCTCACCTGTCACACTAGCAGCTGCTAATAAAACACCTGGACTCCGCCCACCTGCTGGACATAGTGTGTGTGTGTGTGTGTGTGTGTGTGTGTGTGTGTGTGTGTGTGTGTGTGTGTGTGTGTGTGTGTGTGCGCGTGCGTGCCTGTGCTTAGAGAGTCTTTGTTGGCTGAAATAGGCCTGTGTTTTTGTGTTTTCTCTGTAAAGCATAGTGTGACCTCATTACAGTAATACACACAGGTGTCTCATCATCACATTGTACACACGCACACACAAACACACACACATTCATGTATCCTGTTAAAATGAACTGTGTTTTCCTATCAGAAATGGTAACAAAGCTTACACATATGCACACACATGCTCACACCAATTATAAAGATATATGTAAATATAGATATATAGATATATAGATATAAATATATGTATATATATGTCTTTAGGAACAGCCCATGGACATAAAGAGGATAAGTGGGTTTAACAGCAGTGATCAGAGTGGTTTGCAGAGGAATCTCTAATAACTGCAGTGACTTCAGTTTGTAGGAGTAACATCTAATCTGTTCAGAAAGCCAACAGGGAGAGTTTTCCTTAACTGGTGACTCTTTAAATCATCTAAAGTCTGTCTTTGCTCCTTTGGTAAGGTGACGTAGCAAATTAGTTAATACAGTTAATGTTCCAATAACAAAACCGCTTTACCAGAAACCATGAACCTTTTCAATATCCTTCATGTGAAGTGAGTTGGTTCAGCTGGGTTCAGTTCCCACTTCAGAGCCTCTCTTTCTGTTCAGGTGACCTGATTAGGACTTCAGAGGCTGTGCTGATAATGCGGAGGTGTAACTGTAATCCTTCTCTGTATAGACCATCCAGTGGGGCTGATTGAAGGCTGTCATCGGATCCTGCACAGAGAAACATTCTATAGGTGAAACATTAGTGCAGAGTCCTGGGAATTAGGGTGTGAGGATTCATGCAGGGCATCTGATCTGGGTAATCCACCCACAACACAAGTGCCACGTCCAGCTCTATTAGACAATCACTGCCTGCTTCAGTTACAGGGCCAAACACTTCCCGAAATCCTGGAAACTTCCTCCATGCTCATTGTGGAGGGTTCAGCTGTGAACTGGTCTGAGGTCACCAAGAACTCGATATGTGTGAAATTCATAACTTAATATGTGAAATATGATAAATATGATAGGTGATTTAGATCCCATGTGAACTGCTGTTTCAGTGGTATCAGATATGTAGTTCTTGGTGTAGCTTCAAATGTTAAAAACAAGAAACATCCTATAGTGGGGCTGTAGTGTTATAGTGTAGTGTTACAGTGTAGTGTTATAGTGTAGTGTAGTGTTATAGTGTAGTGTTATAGTGTAGTGTTATAGTGTAGTGTAGTGTTATAGTGTAGTGTTATAGTGTAGTGTTATAGTGTAGTGTTATAGTGTAGTGTTATAGTGTAGTGTTATAGTGTAGTGTAGTGTTATAGTGTAGTGTTATAGTGTAGTGTTATAGTGTAGTGTTACAGTGTAGTGTTATAGTGTAGTGTAGTGTTATAGTGTAGTGTTATAGTGTAGTGTTATAGTGTAGTGTTATAGTGTAGTGTAGTGTTATAGTGTAGTGTTATAGTGTAGTGTTATAGTGTAGTGTTACAGTGTAGTGTTATAGTGTAGTGTTATAGTGTAGTGTTATAGTGTAGTGTTATAGTGTAGTGTTATAGTGTAGTGTTATAGTGTAGTGTTACAGTGTAGTGTTATAGTGTAGTGTTATAGTGTAGTGTTATAGTGTAGTGTTACAGTGTAGTGTTATAGTGTAGTGTTATAGTGTAGTGTTACAGTGTAGTGTTACAGTGTAGTGTTATAGTGTAGTGTAGTGTTATAGTGTAGTGTTACAGTGTAGTGTTATAGTGTAGTGTTATAGTGTAGTGTTACAGTGTAGTGTTATAGTGTAGTGTAGTGTTATAGTGTAGTGTTATAGTGTAGTGTTATAGTGTAGTGTTACAGTGTAGTGTTATAGTGTAGTGTAGTGTTATAGTGTAGTGTTATAGTGTAGTGTTATAGTGTAGTGTTATAGTGTAGTGTTATAGTGTAGTGTTATAGTGTAGTGTTATAGTGTAGTGTTATAGTGTAGTGTTATAGTGTAGTGTTATAGTGTAGTGTTATAGTGTAGTGTTATAGTGTAGTGTTATAGTGTAGTGTAGTGTTATAGTGTAGTGTTATAGTGTAGTGTTATAGTGTAGTGTAGTGTTATAGTGTAGTGTTATAGTGTAGTGTTACAGTGTAGTGTTATAGTGTAGTGTTATAGTGTAGTGTTATAGTGTAGTGTTATAGTGTAGTGTAGTGTTATAGTGTAGTGTTACAGTGTAGTGTTATAGTGTAGTGTAGTGTTATAGTGTAGTGTTATAGTGTAGTGTTATAGTGTAGTGTTATAGTGTAGTGTTATAGTGTAGTGTTATAGTGTAGTGTTATAGTGTAGTGTTACAGTGTAGTGTTATAGTGTAGTGTTATAGTGTAGTGTTATAGTGTAGTGTTACAGTGTAGTGTTATAGTGTAGTGTAGTGTTATAGTGTAGTGTTATAGTGTAGTGTTATAGTGTAGTGTTACAGTGTAGTGTTATAGTGTAGTGTAGTGTTATAGTGTAGTGTTATAGTGTAGTGTTATAGTGTAGTGTTACAGTGTAGTGTTATAGTGTAGTGTAGTGTTATAGTGTAGTGTTATAGTGTAGTGTTACAGTGTAGTGTTATAGTGTAGTGTTATAGTGTAGTGTTACAGTGTAGTGTTATATCTAACCTTCCGTTCCTCTCTAAGATCCTTGAGAAAGCAGTCTCTAATCAGCTGTGTGACTTTCTGCATTACAATAGTTTATTTGAGGATTTTCAGTCAGGATTTAGAGTGAATCATAGCACAGAGACGGCACTGGTGAAAATTACCAATGACCTTCTAATAGCTTCAGACAAAGGACTTGTCTCTGTACTTGTATTGCTAGACCTTAGTGCTGCATTTGATACCATTGATCACCAAATCCTATTACAGAGATTGGAGCATTTTATAGGCATTAAAGGAACCGCACTTAGCTGGTTTAAGTCGTATTTATCAGACCGATCTCAGTTTGTATATGTAAACAATGAAAGCTCGATGAAAACCAGGGTCAGTCACGGAGTTCCACAGGGGTCTGTTCTTGGACCTATTTTATTTACCTTATATATGCTTCCCTTGGGGAATATTATCAGAAAACACTCTTTCACAAACTTTCATTGTTATGCAGATGATACCCAGTTATATCTATCAATTAAGCCAGACGAAACTAACCAGTTCTCTAAACTTCAAGCATGTCTTACGGACATAAAAACCTGGATGACCTGTAACTTTTTAATGTTAAACTCTGAAAAAACAGAAGTTATCCTACTAGAGATCAATTATCTAACGATATAGTTTCTCTAGATGGCATTGCTCTAGCATCCAGCACTACCGTTAAGAACCTTGGAGTTATCTTTGACCAGGATCTGTCTTTTAACTCTTATATAAAACAGATCTCAAGGACAGCCTTTTTTCATTTACGTAACATTGCGAAAATCAGGCAAATCCTGTCTCAAAGCGATGCAGAAAAACTAGTTCATGCATTTGTTACCTCTAGACTAGATTACTGTAACTCCTTATTATCAGGCTGTTCTAATAGGTCTCTTAGATCTTTACAGTTGATCCAGAATGCTGCAGCACGTGTTCTAACAAAAACTAAGAAAAGAGATCATATTACTCCAGTATTAGCTTCTCTGCACTGGCTCAAGAATAGAATTTAAAATTCTTTTACTTACCTACAAAGCTCTAACTGGTCAGGCACTGTCTTATCTTAAGGAACTTATAGTTCCATATTACCCAACTAGAGAGCTGCGCTCAATCAATGCAGGGTTACTTGTGGTTCCTAGAGTATATAAAACTAGGATGGGAGCCAGAGCCTTCAGTTATCAGGCTCCTCTTCTGTGGAACCAGGTTCCAGTTTCAGTCCGGGGGGCCGACACACTCACCACTAAGAGCAGGCTTAAGACCTTCCTTTTTGATAGCGCTTATAGTTAGGGCTGGTTCAGGTTTATAGTTAGGACTGGTTCAGGTTTATAGTTAGGGCTGGTTCAGGTTTATAGTTAGGGCTGGTTCAGGTTTATAGTTAGGGCTGGTTCAGGTTCGCCTTGGTCCAGCCCCTAGATATGCTGCTATATGCCTAGACAGCCGGGGGACTACCTAGGATACACTGAGCTCCTCTCTCCTCTTCTCTCCCTCCTTCTTTATGTATTAATCTCCTATTTATGCACATTACTGATTTTGCTTCTTCCCCGGAGTTCTTGTGCTTTCTCGCCTCGCAGGTTCCCAGGAATCGGGGTTATATTTGGACTGTCATCGTGCCACCTACTGAGGCCCTGCTGACACCCACTACTACTACCACTATCATTATTAGTCACATTACTATTATTGCCTGTACTATTACGCTTATTGACTTGCTTGTACCCTGGAGTCTTTGTGCTTTCTCGCTTCGCAGGCTTCTATAAATCGTGGCTGTACCTGGACCGTGGACGTGCATCCTGCTACGGCCCTGCTGACACCGACTGCTACCACCATTATTATTACTAGTCACATTACTATTACTATTACCTGTACCATTAAGCATTTTAGCTTTACTTCCACCCTGAAGCCCTTTTGCTTTCTCGCTCTGCAGGTTTCCATGAATCGTTGTGGTACCTGGACCGTAGTCGTGCCTCCTGCTGTGAGCCGGCTGACACCCACTGCTACTTCGATTATTATTATTAGTCACATTACTATCCCTATTTTCATAACTACTGTAATACTTGCTGCTGTTATTATAAGTAGTCTTAGTATATGAATCATTTATGTCATATACATTGAATGTGTTGTATCTCTGTTATGCTGCTCATTCTGTACACATGACATCTATTGCATTCTGTCCATCCTGGGAGAAGGATCCCTCCTCTGTCGTTCTCCCAGAGGTTTCTTCCTTTTTTCTCCCTGTTAAAGGGGTTTTTAGGGGAGTTTTTCCTGTGCCGATGTGAGGGAAGGACAGAGGATGTCGCATGTGCACAGATTGTAAAGCCCTCTGAGGCAAATTTGTAATTTGTGATTCTGGGCTATACAAAATAAACTGAATTATAGTGTACTGTTACAGTGTAGTGTCATAGTGTAGTGTTATAGTGTAGTGTTACAGTGTAGTGTCATAGTGTAGTGTTATAGTGTAGTGTTACAGTGTAGTGTCATAGTGTAGTGTTATAGTGTAGTGTTACGGTGTAGTGTTATAGTGTAGTGTTACAGTGTAGTCTTACAATACAATACTGTTACAATCCTGAAGTTCAGGGATGACACCACCCTCATTGGATTCATCTCTGGTGGGGATGAGTCCGCTTACAGGTGGAGCTCAGCAGCATGTGAAGCTGGTAAACATTTCAGCCTCTCGGAGCATCAGCACCGGTTCTCCTCAAGGCTGCGTTCTCTCCCGTCTGCTATTCTCCCTGAACACCAACAGCTGCACCTCCAGTCACCAGTCCCTCCAGCTCCTTAAGTTCCCTTATGACACCACCCTCATGGACTCATCTCTGGTGGGGATTAGTCCACCTACAGGTGGAGATCCACCAATATGATGACCTGGTGTGGATCGAACAACTTAGAGCTCAGCGCTCTACAGACAGTGGAGATGGTTGTGGCTAAATTAGGTCAAACATGTTCTCTTCGTACATGACATATTTTTCATATTAGCACAAATTGTCTACATATACACTGAATGAATGATTCTGTGAATGTAAATATGAATGTTCAACAAGTAAACAAGGTGTTAATAAAGTTTAATGAGAAAGTTCAGTTCACACAGAGAAGTCACTTCAAAAACATAATGACAGAAACATCTAATATCATTATTACATCTTACTGAATCATTGATGAATCAAACAGAATATTAAACCCAGGCTGGATTTGTTTGGACTGTTTTTTTATGCTGTAACAGATAAACTTGTATTATAATAAAAACACAACATGAGGTCCGTTTGTCGTCAAACTGCTGCTGATTTACAGAGATGGTAACCTGGTTACCTGATCATTAAACTCATCTGTAATAATAAAAAACACCTGGTTGGATGACCAGTCACTAACTCATAATCAATAAATGACTAATCCATCAAGTCAAAGAAAGAAGTGAGCATCTTAGAGACTCTAATGAAAGACCATCATGCTGCATCATGGGAAATGCAGGCTCCAGTGAAGGTCCCTGCTGCGTCTTATTATGATCCATTTTTTATTTTTCTTGTTTTAACATGGTGCACTCCAGCACCGTTCAACTCATTAAAAAACACACTGCTGATTACATATTTAATTGTTTAACCCATAAATATCAAACGTGATGTCAAACCACCACTTAGGTCCCAAGAATCAAAGTGACAAAGTAATTTAGGATTATTAAAATAATACAGACTTTATGGAAACTGGACACTAAAAATGATTGTAGGGTTAACTTAATAAATTACTTCAAATGAAAGTTTAATGTAATGTAGATCATCTTTTCCTAACTTATCATTGAATCAACATTCACACTACAGAAGTTATAGCAGGTATCAAATCAGACCAGAGCCGGTTCTGCTACAAGATCATGTTACAGAACTGACCCTCATTGGGCCCCGGACCCTCAGTGGGCACCGGACACTCAGTGGGCTGCGGACCCTCTTCTCAGACCTTGTCTGGTTTTGGGCTCTCTGGGATGGCCAGAGACTCCAGAGAGGACTGCTCATCTGGATCTGGAAGCAGCTCCTCCTTATCACTGCAGGAAGATACAGATATCTTCATTACATCATCAATCCTACATCCATCAATCAATCATTACATCCATTAATCAACCTCCATCAATCGATCAAAGGCCTCTTACAGCAGAGGAGCAAGGAGAACTCCCCTTTGGCTCCACCTTCAATACAAACTGTACTGAACGCCAAGGAGCAATGTCTGCTATGTGATACAGGTTACATCCACAGGGGGCGCTGCTGTGACCTCAGACTGATGTCTATGTGATACAGGTTAAATCCACAGGGGGCGCTGCTGTGACCTCAGACTGATGTCTATGTGATACAGGTTAAATCCACAGGGGGCGCTGCTGTGACCTCAGACTGATGTCTATGTAATACAGGTTAAATCCACAGGGGGCGCTGCTGTGACCTCAGACTGATGTCTATGTGATACAGGTTAAATCCACAGGGGGCGCTGCTGTGACCTCAGACTGATGTCTATGTGATACAGGTTAAATCCACAGGGGGCGCTGCTGTGACCTCAGACTGATGTCTATGTGATACAGGTTAAATCCACAGGGGGCGCTGCTGTGACCTCAGACTGATGTCTATGTGATACAGGTTAAATCCACAGGGAGCGCTCTTTGTTTTTGATGATCTGGTTTAACAAAAGCAGCACTGAGACAAGTGAGACGGTTTGTCCTCTGGGGACAGAAGACACTGATTGACAACGTCTTCAGCCTGGTTTCACAAGTAGCCAGAATACATTCAGTTAGTGAAGCACTTTATTTTCCAGCAGAGAAAAATCAGTTGATGGTCGATGGGACTATAAACCTAAACCAGAATGTTCCGATACAAAAATGTCCTGTTTCCTTCAGATCATTAAATTCATGTGCAGAATCTGTTTATTGAGATTAAATGTTACCTGATGGAAGACGGACGGCGGAACAGACTGTGGCGTCTCAGCGTGATGACGACGAGTGAAACCAGCAGCAGAGCAGAAATGGCTGCCAGAGTGACGAAGAGGAAGACAGCTGCAAGAGAGACCAGAAGAAGATTGTGTTAGAGTCATATCGTCACAACCGGGCATCGTCACACGCAGGTATCATCACACCCGGGTAAAATCAAAAGGGGTAATGTTCTAGGGGTAAAACAAACTGAAGGTCTAAAGATCCTGAATCAGTAAAAACTGACCTGCAGTCCAACGGTCACGAACTTTTCCACGATGGTCAAAGGAACCTGGAGGGAGAAGAAGGTAGAACACACATTATGTAAACATACAGGAGATATGATATATATATATATATATATATATATATATATATATATATATAGATATATACAGCAGGTAAAATAAGTATTGAACACGTCACCATTTTTCTCAGTAAATATATTTCTAAAAGGTGCTATTGACATGAAATTTTCACCAGATGTCGGAAACAACCCAAGTAATCCATACATACAAAGAAAACCAAACAAATAAGTTCAGAAACTAAGTTATGTGTAAGAAAATGGAATGACACAGGGAAAAAGTATTGAACACGCTTACTGAAATGCTTTTTTCTGTCCTGGCCCCTCAGTGGTGGAATGAACTCCCCACTGACGTCAGGACAGCAGAGCCACTGCCCATCTTTCGGCGCAGGCTGAAAACTCACCTCTTCAAGAAGTACTACCCTGAGCCTTCCGCTTAGCATTTATTGCATTCGTATTAGTTTGTTGCATTTATTGCATTCGTATTAGTTTGCTGCACTTATTGTATTCGTATTAGTTTGTTTCTGCACTATACATTTGCTCTTGTTTATACTTTTAAATGCTTGTTTAAGAAAGGAGATGCACTTATGACTTCTGGTGACTAGTAGTTCTCTTGAATACCTATGTTGAATACACTTATTGTAAGTCGCTTTGGATAAAAGCGTCAGCTAAATGACTGTAATTTAGGCTAATAAGCCTGTGAAATACTGGGAGAATATAGTCTGGTCAGATGAGACCAAAATTGAACTCTTTGGATGCCATAATACACACCATGTTTGGAGGTCAAATGGCACTGCACATCACCCCAAAAACACCATACCAACAGTGAAGTTTGGAGGTGGAACATCATGGTGTGGGGCTGGTTTTCAGCATACAGCACTGGCAAACTTCATATAATTGAAGGAAGGATGAATGGAAAAATGTAGCGAGACATTCTTGATAAAAATCTGCTGCCATCTAGCAGGATGATGAAGATGAAACGAGGGTGGACATTTCAGCAAGACAATGATCCCAAACACACAGCCAAGGAAACTCTCCATTGGTTTCAGAGAAAGAAAATAAAGCTGCTAGAATGGCCCAGCCAATCACCTGACCTGAATCCAATAGAAACTCTATGGAAAGAACTAAAGATCAGAGTTCATAGAAGAGGCCCACGGAGCCTTCAAGATCTGAAGACTGTTTGTGTGGAAGAATGGGCCAAAATCACACCTGAGCAATGCATGCCACTAGTTTCTCCATACAGGAGGCGTCTTGAAGCTGTCATTACCAACAAAGGCTTCTGTACCAAGTATTAAATACATTTCAGTAAGCGTGTTCAATACTTTTTCCCTGTCGTTCCATTTTATTACACATAACTTAATTTCTGAACTTATTTGTTTGGTGTTCTTTGTATGTATGGATTACTTGGGTTGTTACCGACATCTGGTGAAAATGTCATGTGAATATCACCTTTAGAAATATATTTACTGAGAAAAATGGTGACGTGTTCAATACTTATTTTACCGGCTGTATGCACGCACACACACGTGTGTGTGTGTGTGTGTGTGTGTGTGTGTGTGTGTGTGTGTGTGTGTGTGTGTGTGTGTGTGTATATGTATATACACACACATACATACATACACACACAGTAGCATCAAGAGAAGTGAGTGAACACTGTCTTTACCGTCTCGTCTGCAGCGGCTCAAACACTCATCCATGGTGCCGTAGCGGTTCTGGTTTCCACCACAACCTCCATAAATGAATGACTGACAGGTGCCAGTGTTTGGGTTGTGGTAGAACATGGGGAAGGCGGCCCGGCAGGGACCGGGGTCAGAGGTCGCCATACAGTCATCTGCAGACAGACATCATTCATTTACTCAATATTTACTGGTTTTATTTCATTTACCATCAGGAGTCAGGATGAAGTACACGTTGTACTCTTGAACAGGTGACGATCTCTTAGTTTTCTTTATTCATTTGTACCTTTGTATTCTGTTGAAACTTCATCCTCAGCAGCACCTTTCTTGGAGGAGGGAAGCAATCTGACTGCAGGAGAAGAGACAACTTTCATTCAATTCAATTCAATTCATTTTAATTCATGTTGTATGGCCAACTAGACTTTAATTACATGAATGGTAAACTCTTTACACTGACAAACAGGTACAAACAGGTGTGTTGCTCACCTGTACAGGTACAGACAGGTGTGTTGCTCACCTGTACATGTACAGACAGGTGTGTTGCTCACCTGTACAGGTACAGACAGGTGTGTTGCTCACCTGTACAGGTACAGACAGGTGTGTTGCTCACCTGTACAGGTACAGACAGGTGTGTTGCTCACCTGTACAGGTACAGACAGGTGTGTTGCTGACCTGTACATGTACAGACAGGTGTGTTGCTGACCTGTACAGGTTCAGACAGGCATGTTGCTCATCTGTACATGTACAGGTGTATTGCTCACCTGTACATGTACATAGAGGTGTGTTGCTTACCTGCACATGTTGCCATGCAGCTCTCCTTGCTGACGTAGTTGTTCTTGTTTCCTCTGCAGCCTCCGTAGATAAATGATTGACAGCTGCCTGTCTCACTGTTATAGTACCAGTGCTGAAACGCTGCTCTGCAGGGACCCACCTGAGGCTCCGCCCCACAGTGTTCTGACAAAACCACACAAATGTGTTATTTTACCTTTGAATTGTTTATGTTTCATTTCTATAGCTCTGTTTATCTTTCACTGATACACCGGTTTCCATAAAGTTATGTTTATAGAAATATTTATAGCGCTTTTTAAGAACTCAAAGTGGCTTTACACTAAGGAGCTGTGGTCGAATGTCTTTACTTCTGTTTAATGTTTATATTACAGGACAAATCTATGTATCTGCCTCTAGTGATGATTCATGTGGAACAGACGTTCAGTCAAAGAGCTGCTGCTGTAACAAACTCAGTGAAACGTTCATTATGTGACAGAAGAGTTGAAACATACCAGCGTAGTCAGCAGCAGACGTTTCTGTAGAAGAAGAGAAGAAGAAGTCATTACTGAGTCTCTCACACACACAATTTTTCCTTCCCCCTACATTTCTTTCTTCTGTCGGCTCAGTTTGTCTTTTATCTTCTGTGTGTCATCCTTCTCTTTTATATATATATATATATATATATATATATATATATACATACATATATACACACACACACACACACACACACACACACACACACACACATATGTACACGTGTGTGTGTGTGTGTGTGTGTTACCTTTGTCCTATTACTACCAATACATCAGTTATTAATGCCAGTACATCAGTTATTACTGCCAGTACATCAGTTATTACTGCCAGTACATCAGTCCCACATACACTGTCCTGCTTCCCTTAAATTCTCACTGAATGTGGATTAATCCACCGCTGTAAAAAGTACACAACAGATTCACTATCTCCCTGTGAGTTTACTCAAACATTGTGGATACTACATTTCCCATAATACAACACCCTTGCTGCCCTGTAAACACACACAATAACAACTCCAAACCTGCAGTTTGAAATGTTTTGATAGAAATATGCACAAACATAGAAATGTTATCCAGCTGTGTAAATGATCAGATTAATCAATCATGATGATGGAAGTGGTCTCCGGTCAAAGAGACATAAACACAGATACTGGAAGTGGTTCCAGCATAGACACTGGTACCAGTATCTATACTGGTAACGATACCAGTTTAGACACTGGTAGTGGTACCAGTATCTGTATGGTCTGGAGAGACAATCAAATGGGAGGCGGCAGAAAGACAGACAGAAAGTTGGACTGTTGAGGAATCTGTGAAGATCTGAACTAAAAGCCTCGTCTGTAAAGGTGTGTTCAGGTGTTTGTCTTCAGGATCAGAGTTCGCAGAACCAGTCAGACCACAGTAACCTGACACGCATGCATGCACACAAACGCACACACTTGGACTAACTGAAGGAGAGACAAAGAGAACCCATTAACACACACTCAACCGAAGTTATTCTAGTAGAGATCAATTATCTAACGATATAGTTTCTCTAGATGGCATTGCTCTGGCATCCAGCACTACCGTTAAGAACCTTGGAGTTATCTTTGACCAGGATCTGTCTTTTAAATCTTATATAAAACAGATCTCAAGGACAGCCTTTTTTCATTTACGTAACAATTAAATCAGTGACTTCCTGTCTCAAAGCAGAAAAACTAGTTCATGCATTTGTTCCCTCTAGACTAGATTACTGTAACTCCTTATTATCAGGCTGCTCTAATAGGTCTCTTAGATCTTTACAGTTGATCCAGAATGCTGCAGCACGTGTTCTAACAGAAACTAAGAAAAGAGATCATATTACTCCAGTATTAGCTTCTCTGCACTGGCTCCCTGTTAAATCAAGAATAGAATTTAAAATCCTTCTCCTCACCTACAAAGCTCTAACTGGCCAGGCACCGTCTTATCTTAAGGAACTTATAGTTCCATATTACCCAACTAGAGAGCTGCGCTCCATCAATGCAGGGTTACTTGTGGTTCCTAGAGAATATAAAAGTAGGATGGGAGCCAGAACCTTCAGTTATCAGGCTCCTCTTCTGTGGAACCAGGTTCCAGTTTCAGTCCGGGGGGCCGACACACTCACCACTAAGAGCAGGCTTAAGACCTTCCTTTCTGATAGCGCTTATAGTTAGGGCTGGTTCAGGTCTATAGTTAGGACTGGTTCAGGTCTATAGTTAGGACTGGTTCAGGTCTATAGTTAGGACTGGTTCAGGTTTATAGTTAGGGCTGGTTCAGGTTTATAGTTAGGACTGGTTCAGGTTTATAGTTAGGACTGGTTCAGGTTTATAGTTAGGACTGGTTCAGGTTTATAGTTAGGACTGGTTCAGGTTTATAGTTAGGACTGGTTCAGGTCTATAGTTAGGACTGGTTCAGGTTTATAGTTAGGGCTGGTTCAGGTCTATAGTTAGGACTGGTTCAGGTTTATAGTTAGGACTGGTTCAGGTTTATAGTTAGGACTGGTTCAGGTTTATAGTTAGGACTGGTTCAGGTCAACATTTTTTGTCACTTTAACTGAATTAACTTTGTTTTATTCTGACCTTTCAAAATAAAGCTACAATAAATGATCCTATGACTTATCAATGTTCATTGGAGTTTCAGGTGAACGTTCTCATTTCAAAGCTTCCAGGAAGTGGAGCGACCGGTCGGACCTGAAAACTCTGAACAGAGAACAGAGAACTGCATTCCTCAGTGATGACTCACGTCACCTGACAGGTGAGTTTGATGATGTCAGAGGAGGAAATGAACTCATTATTAGGAGGGGGCTAGTCTGGACCTGTGCTTCTCTATAGAAACATTTTTGCACATGATGCCAACTCTGTAGAGTTCTGGTTCAGGTCTGGTTCAGGTCTGGTTCAGGTCAACCGTCCGTATGGAGCTTCTTGTGAAACAATCGGGTTGTAGGGTCCTCAGAGACCACGTCGTCCTCAGAGACCACGTCGTCCTCAGACTGATAGCTGATTGGTTCAGAGATTGACGACATGCTGCTATGACTCACATTTCATTTTGAAATCTTTGGGTCTTCCAGCATCAAAGACTATTAAACTAAAATAAAGTTATGATAATAATTTATGAATAAGAGTTTATTTAATTTACCAATTAAGAAGCAATTATTTAGAATGTGTTCTTTATTTTATTTCTGTATTTCATATCACTTACAGTGAATCTATGGAGTTTTAATACATATACAAAAATATATATATATCAGTCAGCAGCACCGCTAACAGGAGGAGAGCTAGTAACGTTAGCAGCACCACTAACGACTAACAGGAGGAGAGCTAGTAACGTTAGCAGCACCTCTAACAGGAGGAGAGCTAGTAACGTTAGCAGCACCGCTAACAGGAGGAGAGCTAGTAACGTTAGCACCACTAACAGGAGGAGACTAGTAAAGTTAGCAGCACCGCTAACGACTAACAGGAGGAGAGCTAACAGGAGGAGAGCTAGTAACGTTAGCAGCACCTCTAACAGGAGGAGAGCTAGTAACTTTAGCAGCACTGCTAACAGCTAACTAACAGAGGTTCAGTTCAGTTACATTATGATGCGTTCAGGCTCTGTTCAGTTAAATGAGTTTTGGTTGAAGGTAAATTATAACATTATCATGATGCGTTCACATATAATCTGTAAAATGTAGTGTTGGTGATAAACTAGAATAAATCCAGTAGTTTGAAGGAGATGTTTTCACATTAATATAAACATTGAAGATGTTTAATCTGTAAAATGTAGTGTTGGTGATAAACTAGAATAAATCCAGTAGTTTGAAGGAGATGTTTTCACATTAATATAAACATTGAAGATGTTTTCACATTAATATAAACATTGAAGGTGTTTTCACATAAATAAAAACATTGTAGGAGATGTTTTCACATTAATATTAATATTGAAGGAGATGTTTTCACATTAATATAAATATTGAAGGAGATGTTTTCACATTAATATTAATATTGAAGGAGATGTTTTCACATTAATATAAATATTGAAGGAGATGTTTTCACATTAATATTAATATTGAAGGAGATGTTTTCACATTAATATTAATATTGAAGGAGATGTTTTTTTAATATTGAAGGACATTAATATTAATATTGAAGGAGATGTTTTCACATTAATATAAACATTGAAGATGTTTTCACATTAATATTAATATTGAAGGAGATGTTTTCACATTAATATAAACATTGAAGATGTTTTCACATTAATATTAATATTGAAGGAGATGTTTTCACATTAATATTAATATTGAAGGATATGTTTTCACATTAATATTAATAGATATTAGAGATGAATTATGATGTTTAACTTCCTAACACGAGCTTAGAACACGTCATTAACACTACTAATGATCAGATCTGTTTTCATCCATAAACATACCATCTTTTATGTCCTTATCATTTGAATTGGGGTATTTTATGAAGAAAATAAAACAGTGTAAATGACTATAACAAAGTAAACAATGCTAATAATCGATCATCATTGTTGCTGGCTGAATGGACACTCATCAATAATCGGCCATCAGCCTGTGAGCAGACTTATTGATCACATTATTCATTATTGATCTCATTATTGATCACATTATTGATCACATTATTGATCTCATTATTGATCTCATTATTGATCTCATTATTGATCACATTATTGATCTCATTATTGATCACATTATTGATCTCATTATTGATCTCATTATTGATCTCATTATTGATCACATTATTGATCTCATTATTGATCACATTATTGATCTCATTATTGATCTCATTATTGATCTCATTATTGATCACATTATTGATCACATTATTGATCTCATTATTGATCTCATTATTGATCACTCATTATTGATCTCATTATTGATCTCATTATTGATCTCATTATTGATCACATTATTGATCACATTATTGATCTCATTATTGATCACATTATTGATCACATTATTGATCACATTATTGATCTCATTATTGATCACATTATTGATCTCATTATTGATCTCATTATTGATCTCATTATTGATCTCATTATTGATCACATTATTGATCTCATTATTGATCTCATTCTTACGGTTCTTGGTCTGGTTGCTCTCCGGCTTCCAGGACTCCATCAGCGGGACGACGCGCGGCCTCTCCCCGCCTCCCTGCGGCTCTCGGTCGGCCTCCCTCTTCCCCTTCTTGCGGTAAACCTTGGACTGTGTTCCGGGCCTGAGGACGCACACGTCCCGGTCCCGGTCCAGACAGCCCACCAGCAGGCACAGCGGCGTCCCGTCCTGCGGGAAGCTCACCTGGGCCAGGTCGCAGGCCGGGTCGGCGCAGCACTTGGCCCGGCAGCTCTCCGGGTCCGGAACTTCAGAGATCTTGACAGCGCCAATCAGGGACAGGTCCAGACCCTGATCCGGATCAATGGACTGGTCCCAGTCACAGTGCAGAGTCTGGCCGGTACAGACCAGGAGACACAGGGCCAGGAGACTCAACCTGTCCATGTTCTTCTGCAGAGATCGACCTGGACCGGGTTTAAACTCGACAGGTGAAGACAGGTGAACACAGGTGAACACAGGTGAAGGCAGTGAAGGCAGGTGAACACAGGTGAAGGCAGGTGAACACAGGTGAAGGGCTCTCGGCTCACTTCCTCGTTTGGTGGCGTTTTGTTGTCGCAGATGAATTTACCTGAGCGACAGGTGAGGTCACTGTAGCCACGCCCCCACTGCGTCATCACCACGTCTCTGTTTAAAGACAGGAAGAAGGAGAAATGTGTATTTGGATCAAACTCAATCTATTCTATGATAATGTGATATCTAATTATTATATTCACATAATAATCAATTCATGCATTTCATTGATAAAGTCTGCAGAGACTGAAAATAAAGATATAAACATGTTTATTCGTTCTGGATGATAAGTTTATTCATATAGAAGTTTACAATAAACAAAATCAATGAAAATGTTTTTAATAAAACGTAAAAGTAAAAAATCTAAATAAAGAAACTTTTTCATAACGTTATTTGAAAATAAAAATGTGGAAAATCTAAAGTGTTTAAAGCGCTTCGTCCTGTGTGGAAAGAGATCTAGTTTATTTTAGTCTGTGAAAATAAAATCATATTCAAAACATGAATAATATTATAGTGTGTAATAATTTAGAAAGCTGATCTCCATTTGTTCATAATAATCCATCAATATATTTACGCCCTCAGTATTTGCTACTATATTACAATATAATCAAATATACAGCGGGTAAAATAAGTATTGAACACGTCACCATTTTTCTCAGTAAATATATTTCTAAAGGTGCTATTGACATGAAATTTTCACCAAATGTCGGTAACAACCCAAGTAATCCATACATACAAAGAAAACCAAACAAATAAGTTCAGAAATCAAGTTATAAAATGGAATGACACAGGAAAAAAGTATTGAACACATGAAGAAAGGGAGGTGAAAAAAGGCATGAAAGCCAAGACACCAGCTGAAATCTATCAGTAATTAGAAAGCAATCCTGCACCTTGTCAGTGCAAATGAATATCAGCTGCTTCAGTCCCAACTGATGGCCTATAAAAAGGTGTCTCATTACCAAGGTGTCACACAAGAAACATCTCATGATGGGTAAAAGCAAAGAGCTCTCTCAAGACCTTCACAACCTTCACAACCTTATTGTTGCAGAACATACTGATGGCATTGGTTACAGAAGGATTTCTAAACTTCTGAATGTTCCAGTGAGCACTGTTGGAGCCATAATCCGGAAGTGGAAAGAACATAATTTCACCATAAACCGGCCACGACCAGGTGCTCCTCGCAAGATTTCTGACAGAGGAGTGAAAAGAATTATCAGAAGAGTTGTCCAAGAGCCAAGGACCACTAGTGGAGAGCTTCAGAAAGACCTGGAATTAGCAGGTACGATTGTTTCAAAGAAAACAATAAGTAATGCATCAACCGCCGTGGCCTGTATGCAGGCTCACCACGCAAGACTCCATTGATGAAGAAAAAGCATGTTGAAGCTCGTTTAAAGTTTGCTGCACAACATTCAGACAAGCCTGTGAAATACTGGGAGAATATAGTCTGGTCAGATGAGACCAACATTGAACTCTTTGGAGGCCATAATACACACCATGTTTGGAGGTCAAATGGCACTGCACATCACCCCAAAAACACCATACCAACAGTGAAGTTTGGAGGTGGAACATCATGGTGTGGGTTGTTTTTCAGCATACAGCACTGGCAAACTTCATATAATTGAAGGAAGGATGAATGGAAAAATGTACCGAGACATTCTTAATAAAAATCTGCTGCCATCTAGCAGGATGATGAAGATGAAACGAGGGTGGACATTTCAGCAAGACAATGATCCCAAACACACAGCCAAGGAAACTCTCCATTGGTTTCAGAGAAAGAAAATAAAGCTGCTAGAATGGCCCAGCCAATCACCTGACTTGAATCCAATAGAAAATCTATGGAAAGAACTAAAGATCAGAGTTCATAGAAGAGGCCCACGGAACCTTCAAGATCTGAAGACTGTTTGTGTGGAAGAATGGGCCAAAATCACACCTGAGCAATGCATGCGACTAGTTTCTCCATACAGGAGGCGTCTTGAAGCTGCCATTACCAACAAAGGCTTTTGTACCAAGTATTAAATAAATTTCAGTAAGCGTGTTCAATACTTTTTCCCTGTGTCATTTCATTCTATTACACATAACTTAATTTCTGAATGTATTTGTTTGGTTGTCTTTGTATGTCTGGATTACTTGGGTTGTCACCGACATCTGGTGAACATTTCATGTCAATAGCACCTTTAGAAATATATTTACTGAAAAAAATGATGACGTGTTCAATACTTATTTTACCCGCTGTATATACTATGTGTATATATGTGTGTGTATATGTATATATGTAAAATAAGTATTGAACACGTCACCATTTTTCTCAGTAAATATATTTCTAAAGGTGCTATTGACATGAAATTTTCACCAGATGTCGGTAACAACCCAAGTAATCCGTACATACAAATAAAAAAAACCCAAATAAATTCAGAAATTAAGTTATGTGTAATAAAATGGAATGACACAGGGAAAAAGTATTGAACACGCTTACTGAAATTTATTTAATACTTGGTACAAAAGCCTTTGTTGGTAATGACAGCTTCAAGACGCCTCCTGTATTTGGCTTCTGGAGGGATACTGAACTACTTGACTCTGCTATAATAGACTAAGTATATTGTTCTTGCTTTTATAAGTTGCTTTTAGCTGTACCTAGACTGCTTAAGTGTTAGTGCTTTTGCTGTTTCTGTTTGTGTAAGGGAGGTGTGGTCTAGTTTCACTAGGTCAATTGCCCTGTTAAGTGCCAGGGGGAGTGGCTCACACACCTGGCAGACAATGAGCAATCAGTAGGCAGGTCCTTAACCACTGCTGGTGGCTGGAAGCATCAGGCAAACAAAGGCAACAGGGCGACTTTTTCAAGCCAGGCTTCTTCAAGTCAGACTTCTTCAAGCAAAGACTTCTCGAGCGTGTACTTGCGGGTCAGTAATTTGTTTATATTGACTACCATGTGTTTGCATCCTATTTCTGTCCGTTCCTCTGTCCGGTGGTCACGTAGACAGTGGGTCACTCCCAGGTGCCGTGACCCCACTAATCTCATCTATCCCACTCTCTCAGCCCATGGTGAGCAGGTGGTGTCGTGGGGGCTTTGGAACTGCCAGTCGGCAGTGCCAAAAGCTGAGTTCATCTCAGGCTACGCATCCTTGCTCTCCCTCAACGTTCTTGCTCTAACTGAGACCTGGATCACACCAGAAAACACCACCACACCCGCAGCTCTCTCAGATGTGTACTCCTTCTCTCACACTCCCAGAGCTGCGAGGCCAGGTGGTGGCACTGGCCTGCTAATTTCCCCAAAATGGAAATACTCTCTTGTCTCTGTTCCACAGTTCTCCCCTTCCTCTTTCAAATTTCATGCTGTTACTGTCACTTATCCAGTCAAGCTCACCATTGCTGTTGTGTACCGCCCACCAGGCCCTCTTGGTGAGTTCCTGGAGGAGCTTGACACACTAGTCTCGCACTTCCATGACGATGGCTCCGCGCTCATCATGCTCGGCGACTTCAACATCCAGACTGATAAGTTAGAACCTCTGCTTTCCTTCCTCTCCTCCTTTGACCTCTATCGCTCCTCTTCTCCTCCTACCCACAAGGCCGGCAACCAGCTGGATCTTATCTTCACTAGACACTGTTCTACTGCTAACCTCTCTGTCACTCCCCTCCAGCTCTCAGACCACTACTTCATGTCCTACTCCCTCTCCCTCTCCTCTCCCCCCTTACTTCCCCCACCTACCCACATGGTTTCTACCCGTAGTCACCTCCGCTCCCTCTCCCCCGCTGATCTTTCCTCTTCCGTTACCTCTGCCCTCCCTGACCCTGAATCCTTCTCTCTCCTATCCCCCGATACTGCTACTGATCTTCTCCTCTCCACCCTTTCCTCTTTGGACAACCTCTGTCCCTTCACCTCCAGGCCTGCACGCCCAACTCCTCCTGCCCCATGGCCGTGGGACTCAGTGCGTACTGATAGACGGAGCCTAAGAGCGGCGGAGCGTAAATGGAGAACAGGCAAACTCCCGGAGGACCTTCTTAACTTCCAATCTCTCCTTTTTCCTCCTCTCTATCTACTGCTAAAGCGGCTTTCTTCCGCTCTAAAATCCTAACCTCTGCTTCCAATCCTAAAAAACTCTTTGAAACATTCTCTTCACTCCTCCAACCCCCACCCCCTCCTCCTACTTCTTCCCTTCTCCCTAATGATTTCGACAACTTCTTTGACAAGAAGGTAAACGATATCAGATCCTCCTTCTCTCAGCCCCCCTCTCCCTGTCCACCCTCTCCCTCTCTACCCTCTCCAGCTCTTCCCCCTCAGCTCCCCCTTCCCTCTCCACACCCCATCTTACCCTATCTTGCTCCCCTCTCCCCTAACGAGGTCCTCGACCTTGTTACATCTAACCACCTCACCACGTGCTCCCTTGACCCGATCCCCTCCCCTCTTCTTCAGTCTATTGCAACTGAACTCCTTCCTTTCCTCACCCACCTCATCAACACATCTCTTGTTTCGGGATGCTTTCCCTCGGCTTTCAAGACTGCCAGTCACCCCCCTTCTGAAGAAACCATCACTTGACCCCTCTGATGTCAAGAACTTCAGACCGGTTTCTCTTCTACCCTTTCTATCCAAAACACTTGAACATGCTGTCTTTAAACAACTGTCTTCCTACCTCCACCAGAACAACCTCTTGGACCCCCACCAGTCCGGGTTCAAGGTGGGTCACTCGTCAGAGACAGCCCTCCTTGCGGTGACAGAGCCGCTTCACGCCGCGAGAGCGAACTCTCTCTCTCTCCTCTGTCCTGATTCTCCTGGACCTGTCAGCGGCGTTTGACACGGTGAACCACCAGATCCTCCTCTCCACCCTCGAGGGGATGGGCGTCTCAGGCTCTGCACTCTCCCTGTTTGCATCCTACCTGACAGGTCGATCCTACCAGGTGACATGGAGGGGGGCCGTGTCGGAACCACGCATGCTGACTACAGGGGTTCCACAAGGTTCAGTTCTGGGCCCCCTTCTCTTCTCGCTCTACACAACATCTCTGGGTTCTGTTATTCGCTCGCATGACTGCTCTTACCATTGTTATGCCGATGACACCCAGCTGGTCTTGTCATTTCCCCCCCGGTGACACCCAAGTGGAGGCACGCATTGCTGCGTGCTTGGCTGACATCTCGAGGTGGATGGCGACACACCACCTGAAGCTCAACCTGGACAAAACCGAGCTACTGTTCCTCCCGGGGAAGGGTTGCCCGCAGCGAGACCTGTCCATCACCATTGATGATACCGTGGTGACGCCAACTCGGACTGTGAGGAATCTGGGTGTGACCCTGGACGACCAACTGTCGCTCTCAGCAAACATTGCATCGGTCACATGCTCCTGCAGATTCCTCCTCTACAACATCAGGAGGATTCTCCCCTTCCTCACTGACGAGACGGCGCAGGTGCTCATCCAGGCTCTGGTCATCTCCCGCCTGGACTACTGCAACTCACTACTTGCTGGAGCCCCGGCGTCGGCCATCAGACCTCTGGAGCTTGTCCAGAAAGCTGCAGCACGTCTGGTGTTCAATCGCCCCAAGTTCTCCCACACAACTCACCTTCTCCGTTCTCTACACTGGCTCCCTGTAAGAGCTCGCATCCAGTTACAGACTCTGGTGCTAGCCTACAGGGCAGTGAAAGGAACAGCTCCTTCCTATCTCCAGGCCATGGTCAAGCCCTACACCCCCGCCCGACCACTCCGCTCTGCTGCCTCGGGGCGATTGGTTGCCCCGTCGCTCAGAGGTCCCTGCAGCCGATCGACCCGGTCACAGCTTTTTTCTGTCCTGGCCCCACAGTGGAGGAATGAACTCCCCACTGACGTCACAACAGCAGAGTCACTGCCCATCTTTCGGCGCAGGCTGAAAACTCACCTCTTCAAGAAGTACTACCCTGAGCCTTCCGCTTAGCATTTATTGCATTCGTATTAGTTTGCTGCACTTATTGTATTCGTATTAGTTTGTTTCTGCACTATACTTTTGCTCTTGTTTATGCTTTTAAATGCTTGTTTAAGAAAGGAGATGCACTTATGACTTCTGGTGACTAGTAGTTCTCTTGAATACCTATGTTGAATACAATTATTGTATGTCGCTTTGGATAAAAGCGTCTGCTACATGACTGTAATGTAATGTAAATGCATTGCTCAGGTGTGATTTTGGCCCATTCTTCCACACAAACAGTCTTCAGATCTTGAAGGTTCCGTGGGCCTCTTCTATGAACTCTGATCTGTTCTTTCCATAGATTTTCTATTGGATTCAAGTCAGGTGATTGGCTGGGCCATTCTAGCAGCTTTATTTTCTTTCTCTGAAACCAATGGAGAGTTTCCTTGGCTGTGTGTTTGGGATCATTGTCTTGCTGAAATGTCCACCCTCGTTTCATCTTCATCATCCTGCTAGATGGCAGCAGATTTTTATCAAGAATGTCTCGCTACATTTTTCCATTCATCCTTCCTGCAATTATATGAAGTTTGCCAGTGCCGTATGCTGAAAAACAGCCCCACACCATGATGTTCCCACCTCCAAACTTCACTGTTGGTATGGTGTTTTTGGGGTGATGTGCAGTGCCATTTGACCTCCAAACATGGTGTGTATTATGGCAGCCAAAGAGTTCCATTTTGGTCTCATCTGACCAGACTATATTCTCCCAGTATTTCACAGGCTTGTCTAAATTTCACAGGCTTGGCGGCTGTGGCACATGAGGTAGAGCGCTTGACCCGCAACCACAAGGTCAGTGGTTCAAACCCCTCTACAGGCAACATGCCGAGGTGTCCTTGAGCGAGACACCTAACCCCAAAATTGCTCCCCGGGCGCTTCATTGCAGCCCACTGCTCCTCCGGGATGGGTCAAATGCAGAGAACCGAATTTCCCCATTGTGGGATTAATAAAGGCTTAATTATTATTAAAATGTTGTCCAGTAAACTTTAAACGAGCTTCAACATGCTTTTTCTTCAGCAATGGAGTCTTGCGTGGTGAGCGTACATACAGGCCAGTTTAGAAATCCTTCTGTATCTCTGTTATGTTGTTCATTCTGTACACATGACATCTATTGACTTCTGTCCATCCTGGGAGAAGGATCTAAGGACAGAGGATGTGAGGGTCTAAGGACAGAGGATGTGAGGGTCTAAGGACAGAGGAAGTGAGGGTCTAAGGACAGAGGATGTGAGGGTCTAAGGACAGAGGATGTGAGGGTGTAAGGACAGAGGATGTGAGGGTGTAAGGACAGAGGATGTGAGGGTGTAAGGACAGAGGATGTGAGGGTGTAAGGACAGAGGATGTGAGGGTGTAAGGACAGAGGATGTGAGGGTGTAAGGACAGAGGATGTCTCATGTGTACAGATTGTAAAGCCCTCTGAGGCAAATTTGTGATTTGTGGTATTTTGGGCTCTACAAAATAAACTGAATTGAACCTTTTCACCATCAGGTGTCGCTGCCCCTCTTTCATTCTCTGTTTAACCCGTGACCCAAGGAGCAGTAGGACCCAGCAGCATCCTCTCATGCTGCATTCTCGTTCTCCCCGTAAATGTCTGTATCAAATAAAAGCTGCTGTTTTACAGCATTGAAAAATTAAATTTTCCTTTATTGCACATTTAATTATAAAACAATCTTACAGTGGTTTCTGAGAGAACAAGCAATACAATGAGAATAATGATAATATCATAAAAGAACAGCAACAATAATAGTTATTCCATCATCGTCACATTGACAAGGATTTAGTTCAAGGATTAAGAACTAAACACAACAATAGGTTTTATAACATTTACAAGAAATATAACAAACATGTCAAGAATTATTAATTCAGGAAGCGAGGAAGAGGAGGAAGCGAGGAATAAAAGGAAGCGAGGAAGAGGAGGAGAGGAAGGAAGAGGAGAGAGCGAGGAAGAGAAGGAAGCGAGGAAGAGGAGGAGAGGAAGGAAGAGGAGGAAGCGAGGAAGAGGAGGAAGCGAGGAAGAGAAGGAAGCGAGGAAGAGGAGGAGAGGAAGGAAGGAAGAGGAGGAAGCGAGGAAGAGAAGGAAGCGAGAAAGAGAAGGGAGTGAGGAAGAGGAGGAGAGGAAGGAAGAGGAGAGAGCGAGGAAGAGAAGGAAGCGAGGAAGAGGAGGAGAGGAAGGAAGAGAAGGGAGCGAGGAAGAGGAGGAAGCGAGGAAGAGAAGGAAGCGAGGAAGAGAAGGGAGTGAGGAAGAGAAGGAGAGGAAGGAAGAGGAGGAAGCGAGGAAGAGAAGGAAGCGAGGAAGAGAAGGGAGCGAGGAAGAGGAGGAGAGGAAGGAAGAGGAGAGAGCGAGGAAGAGAAGGAAGCGAGGAAGAGGAGGAGAAGAAGGAAGGAAGAGGAGGAAGCGAGGAAGAGAAGGAAGCGAGGAAGAGGAGGAGAGGAAGGAAGAGAAGGGAGCGAGGAAGAGAAGGAAGCGAGGAAGAGAAGGGAGCGAGGAAGAGAAGGAGAGGAAGGAAGAGGAGGAAGCGAGGAAGCGAGGAAGAGAAGGAAGCGAGGAAGGAAGAGGAGGAGGAAGCGAGGAAGAGGAGGAAGCGAGGAAGGAAGAGGAGGAAGCGAGGAGGAGAAGGAAGCGAGGAAGAGGAGGAAGCGAGGAAGAGAAGGAAGCGAGGAAGAGGAGGAGGAGGAGAGGAAGAGAATTAGTGCAAGTAACAACTCCTCTCTGCTGCCTCGGGGTGACTGGTTGCCCCGTCGCTCAGAGGTCCCTGCAGCCGATCCACCCGGTCACAGCTTCTTCCTGTCCTGACCCCTCAGTGGAGGAATGAACTCCCCACTGACCTCAGGACAGCAGAGTCACTGCCCATCTTTAACCTCACCTCTTCAAGAAGTACTACCTGATAAAGAAGTACTACTGATAAAGAAGTACTACTGATAAAGAAGTACTACCTGATAAAGAAGTACTACCTGATAAAGAAGTACTACCTGATAAAGAAGTACTACCTGATAAAGAAGTACTACCTGATAAAGAAGTACTACCTGATAAAGAAGTACTACTGATAAAGAAGTACTACTGATAAAGAAGTACTACTGATAAAGAAGTACTACCTGATAAAGAAGTACTACCTGATAAAGAAGTACTACCTGATAAAGAAGTACTACTGATAAAGAAGTACTACCTGATAAAGAAGTACTACCTGATAAAGAAGTACTACTGATAAAGAAGTACTACCTGATAAAGAAGTACTACCTGATAAAGAAGTACTACTGATAAAGAAGTACTACCTGATAAAGAAGTACTACTGATAAAGAAGTACTACTGATAAAGAAGTACTATCTGATAAAGAAGTACTACTGATAAAGAAGTACTACCCTGATAAAGAAGTACTACCGATAAAGAAGTACTACCTGATAAAGAAGTACTACCTGATAAAGAAGTACTACCCTGATAAAGAAGTACTACTGATAAAGAAGTACTACTGATAAAGAAGTACTACCTGATAAAGAAGTACTACCTGATAAAGAAGTACTACCTGATAAAGAAGCACGTATTGTATTCGTATCAGTTCGCTGCACTTATTGTATTCGTATTAGTCTGTTGCAATTATTGTTTTCGTATTAGTCTGTTGCAATTATTGCCTCTGCACTATACTTTTGCTCTGGTTTATGCTTTAAGATGCTTGTTTAAGAAAGGAGATGCACTGATGACTTCTGGTGACTAGTAGTTCTCTTGAATACCTATGTTGAATACACTTCCTGTAAGTCGCTTTGGATGAAAGCGTCTGCTAAATGACTGTAATGTAATGTAATGTAACAAAAACGTAAAGAAAAAGTACCAAACAAGCACACATAAAATAAATGTTGTTCTGTTGCGTCTCTGTCTGAATGTCATAAATCCCCACAGCCCCTGAACGCAGCACCAGCATCCTGGAGCCGCCCTGCTTCTTCTAGTCTGCACGCAGCTTCGATGCTCCACCGGCCCAATACAGGACTCTATTGTTTCTATTGTTTCTATTGTTTCTATTGTTTCCTATTGTTCTCTATTGTTTCTATTGTTTCTATTGTTTCCTATTGTTCTCTATTGTTTCTATTGTTTCCTATTGTTTCCTATTGTTCTCTATTGTTTTCTATTGTTTTCTATTTCCACAGCTTCACCAGGGTTCATTAATTTATTATCATTTTATAAAAACAGAGATAAGAAACGAGACAATTTAGGACTTTAGTATTATTATTGTTGTTATTGTTATTAATAGTAGTAATAGTAGTAGTAATAGTAATAGTAGTATTAATAGTAGTAGTAGTAGTAGTAGTAGTAGTAATAGTAATAGTAGTAGTAATAGTAGTATTAATAATAGTAGTAGTAGTAGTAATAGTAGTAGTAATAGTAGTATTAATAATAGTAGTAGTAGTAGTAATAGTAATAGTAATAGTAGTATTAATAATAGTAGTAGTAGTAGTAATAGTAATAGTAGTAGTAATAGTAGTATTAATAATAGTAGTAGTAGTAATAGTAATAGTAGTAGTAATAGTAGTATTAATAATAGTAGTAGTAGTAGTAATAGTGGTATTTCTTACTTCAATTCTTACAGATTTCTTTCCACTTATTTCATTTTTGTCTCTCTTTTATTAAAACCGGTGAATATTTTACCATCTGAATATTTGATCCGGTTCTGGGGATTTGTTTGGGTGGTCTGTCTGGGTTCAGGTCTGATTGGTCCTGATGGCGGCTAACCGGGTGGGGCGGCGGTTGAACAGGATGTGTAGTAACCAGTCACCGAGCCGGGCTGGCGGGCGGCAGACCCGGGTCACCGTGAAGTACAACCGCAAAGAGCTGCAGAGGAGGCTGGATGTGGAGAAGTGGATCGACTGTGGACTGGACCAGCTGTACAGGGGCCGGGTGAGTGCAGTACTACTGCAAACAGTACTACAATGCTACTGCAAACACATCTACAATACTACTGCAAACAGTACTACTGCAAACAGTACTACAATGCTACTGCAAACACATCTACAATACTACTGCAAACAGTACTACTGCAAACAGTACTACAATGCTACTGCAAACACATCTACAATACTACTGCAAACACATCTACAATACTACTGCAAACACATCTACAATACTACTGCAAACACATCTACAAGTACTACTGCAAACAGTACTACAATACTACTGCAAACAGTACTGCAAACACATACAATACTGCAAACAGTACTGCAAACAGTACTACAATACTACTGCAAACAGTACTGCAAACAGTACTACAATACTACTGCAAACAGTACTGCAAACAGTACTACAATACTACTACAAACAGTACTACAATACTACTGTAAACACATCTACAATACTACTGTAAACACATCTACAATACTACTGCAAACACATCTACAATACTACTGCAGACAAATCTATCTCTCAGCTCTTTAGCTCTAAAAAATATGACACTCAACTCTTTCTCTCTAAACTGATGACACTCAACTCTATATCTCTAAACGTATGACACTCAGCTCTTTATCTTTGAAACTTGTGACACTCAACTCTTTATCTCTGAACTGATGACACTCAGCTCTGTATCTCTAAACGTATGACACTCAGCTGTTATCGCTAAACTTATGACACTCAACTATATATCTCTAAATGTATGACACTCAGCTCTTTATCTCTACACAGATGACACTCAGCTCTTTATCTCTGAACTGATGACACTCAGCTCTAATAATAATAATAATAATAATAATCAATCCTTTATTAGTCCCACAATGGGGAAATTATTTCTCTGCATTTAACCATCCCGGAGGAGCAGTGGGCTGCAATGAAGCGCCCGGGGAGCAACTTGGGGTTAGGTGTCTTGCTCAAGGACACCTCGGCATGTTGCCGGTAGAGGGGTTTGAACCACCAACCTTGTGGTTACGGGACAAGCGCTCTACCTCATGTGCCACAGCCGCCCCTGAATATCTCTGAATTGATGACACTCAGCTCTTTATCTCTGAACTGATGACACTCAGCTCTTTATCTCTGAACTGATGACACTCAGCTCTTTATCTCTAAACGTATGACACTCAGCTCTATATCTCTAAACGTATGACACTCAGCTCTTTATTTCTGAACTGATGACACTCAGCTCTTTATCTCTAAACTGATGACACTCAGCTTTTTATCTCTGAACTTATGACACTCAGCTCTATATCTCTAAACGTATGACACTCAGCTCTATATCTCTAAACGTATGACACTCAGCTCTATATCTCTAAACGTATGACACTCAGCTCTATATCTCTAAACGTATGACACTCAGCTCTATATCTCTAAACGTATGACACTCAGCTCTTCATCACTGCACTGATGACACTCAGCTCTTTATCTCCGCACTGATGATACTCAGCTGTTATAGCTAAACTTACTCAGCTCTTTATCTCCACACTGATGACACTCAGCTCTTTATCTCTGAACTGATGACACTCAGCTATTTATCTCTAAACGTATGATACTCAGCTCTTTTCTTGAAACTTATGACACTCAGCTCTTTATCTCTACACTGATGACACTCAGCTCTTTTTCTCTGAACTAATGACACTCAGCTTTTATCCCTAAACTTATGGCACTGAGCTTTTATCTCTACACTTTACGATCGTCTCTCTTTGAGAGATTAGGAACTTCAGGAATTAGTTTTCAGTTTAGAATCTTTATTTTGCACACGTAAATGGCTATATGCAAGGATATAAGAAATAGGGATATTGAAGGAAATTGCTGCATTTTGATTTGATTGTTAAACATATTTAAGTACAGTCAATACAGTTAAAAGGTTATTCCTCTTCTATAATGAAATATTGATTAATGTGAAGTCATTAAAAATTAAGGTCAATGGTTTTTGTGATGCTCCCTGTTGTTCCTGTTTTATTTTGATTTTACTGTTTTGTTACTGTTACAGTGTCAATGTTTCCATCTGAGTTACATTGTTTCCTTCTGAGTGTCAATGTTTCCTTCTGAGTGTCAATGTTTCTTTCTGAGGGTCAATTCAATTCAATTCAGTTTATTTTGTATTGCCGAAAATCATAAATGACAAATTTGCCTCAGAGGGCTTTACAGTCTGTACACATGCGACATCCTCTGTCCTTAGACCCTCACCTCCTCTGTCCTTAGACCCTCACATCCTCTGTCCTTACACCCTCACATCCTCTGTCCTTAGACCCTCACATCCTCTGTCCTTACACCCTCACATCCTCTGTCCTTAGACCCTCACATCCTCTGTCCTTAGACCCTCACATCCTCTGTCCTTACATCACATCCTCTGTCCTTACACCCTCACATCCTCTGTCCTTAACCCTCACATCCTCTGTCCTTATTTTGACCCTCACATTCTGTCCTTACACCCTCACATCCTCTGTCCTTACACCCTCACCTCCTCTGTCCTTAGACCCTCACATCCTCTGTCCTTACACCCTCACATCCTCTGTCCTTAGACCCTCACGTCCTCTGTCCTTAGACCCTCACATCCTCTGTCCTTACACCCTCACATCCTCTGTCCTTACACCCTCACATCCTCTGTCCTTAGACCCTCACATCCTCTGTCCTTAGACCCTCACATCCTCTGTCCTTACACCCTCACATCCTCTGTCCTTAGACCCTCACATCCTCTGTCCTTACACCCTCACATCCTCTGTCCTTAGACCCTCACATCCTCTGTCCTTACACCCTCACATCCTCTGTCCTTAGACCCTCACATCCTCTGTCCTTACACCCTCACATCCTCTGTCCTTAGACCCTCACATCCTCTGTCCTTACACCCTCACATCCTCTGTCCTTAGACCCTCACATCCTCTGTCCTTACACCCTCACATCCTCTGTCCTTACACCCTCACATCCTCTGTCCTTACACCCTCACATCCTCTGTCCTTACACCCTCACATCCTCTGTCCTTACACCCTCACATCCTCTGTCCTTACACCCTCACATCCTCTGTCCTTAGACCCTCACATCCTCTGTCCTTACACCCTCACATCGGCACAGGAAAAACCCCCCTAAAAAACCCCTTCAACAGGGAGAAAAAAGGAAGAAACCTCTGGGAGAGCGACAGAGGAGGGATCCTTTTCCCAGGATGAACAGAAGTTAATAGATGTCATGTGTACAGAATGAACAGCATAACAGAGATACAACACATTCAATGTTTCCTTCTGAGTGTCAATGTTTCCTTCTGAGTGACATTTTTTCCATGTTTGAAGTGTTTTGATGGTTTAGGTTTTGGAGCTGTGTGGTTAAGACATCTGCTGGTAAACAGACTGTATGAAGAGTTTTGAAAAAGGGGCTTGGGTTTGACTGATGCTTTCTAGCAATAAATAAAAAACTAATGTCCAGGAGGAGGAAAGAGTTGACTGCCTTAGATCCTCTGTGAAATGGGATAACTCGATCCCCATAATCAACAAAAAAGTTTGGGCCTTTCAGAAAGGGGATGCTGCAACAGAGGGAATTCTCACCTTTTCTGTATCTTTGTGGTACGGTGACTCCAAATCATCAGCTGCAACTTCACCCCCATCTCTGACAAAATACAACTGAATAGTTCTCCCCTCAGGAAAAAATATCCAGAGTCTTTCAAAACTAAGACAGTCTGTTTCCTCAGCAGCACTTACTGAAGAACCATCCAGTTTAAAAAATGGTTCCCCAATTCTGCACCAAAATTCCTTCAACTAAGTAATGTGCTACAAAAGTATTGAATAGATAATCAGATCTGCCCCTTTGGTTCATTTCCTGTAGAGACCCCATCTGGAGATAGCACACACACACACACACACACACACACACACACACACACACACACACACACACACACACACACACACACACACACACACACACACACACACACACACACACACACACACACGCACACACACGCACGCACGCACACGTTAATTAAAAGAGAGACTGTCAGACAGACTCATCATCACGTCAGTAAAGAGGTCAGAGGTCAGATCACCATGACAACAGAGAGGGTGAAGTGAGTTTAACCCAGAGAAGCAGAAGAAGAATCATCAGATCAGAAAAACATTCAAGTAGAAATACAAAGAATTTATTGCTTCTGTTTTTTCTGATTTAAGATTAAATACATTTTAATGATTATTCCAACTGCAGCAGAAAAGAGATGACAGTTTTTATAACACCATTAAACAAATATATAAAAATATATAAATAGATGGAGAGGGTAGAGGTGAGGAAGCAGCTGTCAGACCTATTGATTGATGAGGACTTATATGTGTGTGTGTGAGGGGGGGGGCAGCACAACCTCACATCCATACTAATATATTTTACATCATGTTACTTTTATGTTGTACATACTTGTGATACGCTGTTTCCTACAGTTTCATTAGTACGAGATACCTCTAAAGGGTTTCTCTAGTTGTTTGTTTAACACACCAAAAGATATTCCATCATAACGGTAACATTATAGAAATGATGTAAACGTCTCTTCAGGAGGAGGACATGCCAGAGGAGGTGAACATCGACCAACTGCTGGACTTAAAGACGGATGAGGAGAGAAGCCAGAGACTGCAGGTAAATATATTTGTCTATCTCTGCGTCTGTCTCTCTGTCCTCATGGTGTCTCATGTGTCCGTCTGTCTGTCCTCATGGTGTCCCATGTGTCTGTCCTCATGGTGTCCCATGGGTCTGTCTGTCCTCATGGTGTCCCATGTGTCTGTCTGTCTGTCCTCATGGTGTCTCATGTGTCTGTCCTCATGGTGTCCCATGGGTCTGTCTGTCCTCATGGTGTCCCATGTGTCTGTCTGTCTGTCCTCATGGTGTCTCATGTGTCTGTCTTCATGGTGTCCCATGGGTCTGTCTGTCCTCATGGTGTCCCATGTGTCTGTCTGTCTGTCCTCATGGTGTCTCATGTGTCTGTCCTCATGGTGTCTCATGTGTCTGTCCTCATGGTGTCCCATGGGTCTGTCTGTCCTCATGGTGTCTCATGTGTCCGTCTGTCTGTCCTCATGGTGTCTCATGTGTCTTTCTCTCTGTCCTCATGGTGTCTCATGTGTCTCTCTGTCCTCATGGTGTCTCATGTGTCCGTCTGTCTGTCCTCATGGTGTCCCATCTGTCTGTCTGTCCTCATGGTGTCTGTCCTCATGGTGTCCCATGGGTCTGTCTGTCCTCATGGTGTCTCATGTGTCCGTCTGTCTGTCCTCATGGTGTCTCATGGTGTCATGTGTCTCTCTGTCCTCATGGTGTCTCATGTGTCCTCTGTCTGTCCTCATGGTGTCTCATGTGTCTCTCTGTCCTCATGGTGTCTCATGTGTCCGTCTGTCTGTCCTCATGGTGTCTCATGTGTCTGTCTGTCTGTCCTCATGGTGTCTCATGTGTCTTTCTCTCTGTCCTCATGGTGTCTCATGTGTCCGTCTGTCTGTCCTCATGGTGTCTCATGTGTCTTTCTCTCTGTCCTCATGGTGTCTCATGTGTCCATCTGTCTGTCCTCATGGTGTCTCATGTGTCCGTCTGTCTGTCCTCATGGTGTCCCATGGGTCTGTCTGTCCTCATGGTGTCTCATGTGTCTCTCTGTCCTCATGGTGTCTCATGTGTCCGTCTGTCTGTCCTCATGGTGTCCCATGGGTCTGTCTGTCCTCATGGTGTCTCATGTGTCTCTCTGTCCTCATGGTGTCCCATGGGTCTGTCTGTCCTCATGGTGTCTCATGTGTCCGTCAGTCTGTCCTCATGGTGTCTCATGTGTCCGTCAGTCTGTCCTCATGGTGTCTCATGTGTCCGTCAGTCTGTCCTCATGGTGTCTCATGTGTCTGTCTGTCTGTCCTCATGGTGTCTCATGTGTCTCTCTCTGTCCTCATGGTGTCTCATGTGTCTTTCTCTCTGTCCTCATGGTGTCTCATGTGTCCGTCTGTCTGTCCTCATGGTGTCTCATGTGTCTTTCTCTCTGTCCTCATGGTGTCTCATGTGTCCATCTGTCTGTCCTCATGGTGTCTCATGTGTCTTTCTCTCTGTCCTCATGGTGTCTCATGTGTCCATCTGTCTGTCCTCATGGTGTCTCATGTGTCCGTCTGTCTGTCCTCATGGTGTCCCATGGGTCTGTCTGTCCTCATGGTGTCTCATGTGTCTCTCTGTCCTCATGGTGTCTCATGTGTCCGTCTGTCTGTCCTCATGGTGTCCCATGGGTCTGTCTGTCCTCATGGTGTCTCATGTGTCTCTCTGTCCTCATGGTGTCCCATGGGTCTGTCTGTCCTCATGGTGTCCTCATGGTGTCTCATGTGTCTCTCTGTCCTCATGGTGTCCCATGGGTCTGTCTGTCCTCATGGTGTCTCATGTGTCCGTCAGTCTGTCCTCATGGTGTCTCATGTGTCCGTCAGTCTGTCCTCATGGTGTCTCATGTGTCTGTCTGTCTGTCCTCATGGTGTCTCATGTGTCTCTCTCTGTCCTCATGGTGTCTCATGTGTCTGTCTGTCTGTCCTTGTGGTGTCTCATGTGTCTGTCTGTCTGTCCTCATGGTGTCTCATGTGTCTGTCTGTCTGTCCTTGTGGTGTCTCATGTGTCTTTCTCTCTGTCTTTCAGGAACTCTTTCACACCTGTAACAACAGTACAGAGGTGAGAACCAGAGAGAAGCAGCTTTGAATGAACTTTATAGAAATCACAAATGTAGACAGAGAATTAACTGAGTGAATACGATGTGAAGCAGACTGTCTTCTCCTCTTGACAGTAAAACAGATCTGAAGTCAGTTTTAGAGTTGACTTCATAAATGTCTAATCAGCCAATTATGAACAGAATAAAAAGTGAAACAAAACACAAAGAGGAAAATCAGTAATATATGAATGAATATTATTAAATAGGCTGAGCGGTGGAGGTTCAGTATGTGGACTACCAAGAGGGAGACGCCGTCAGGGTTTTTGTTCAGTAGCCATCTTGTTTTTTTGTTTAGTAGCCATTTTTTTTGTTCCATTGCTGTCTTGTTTTTTGTCTGTTGCTGTCTTGTTTTTTCTTCCGTTGCTGTCTTGTTTTTTGTTCCGTTGCTGTCTTGTTTTTTGTTCCATTGCTGTCTTGTTTTTTGTCTGTTGCTGTCTTGTTTTTTCTTCCGTTGCTGTCTTGTTTTTTGTTCCGTTGCTGTCTTGTTTTTTGTTCCATTGCTGTCTTGTTTTTTGTTCCATTGCTGTCTTGTTTTTTTGTCCGTTGCTGTCTTGTTTTTTTTGTCTGTTGCTGTCTTGTTTTTTTGTCCGTTGCTGTCTTGTTTTTTGTTCCGTTGCTGTCTTGTTTTTTGTTCCATTGCTGTCTTGTTTTTTTGTCCGTTGCTGTCTTGTTTTTTGTTCCATTGCTGTCTTGTTTTTTGTTCCATTGCTGTCTTGTTTTTGTTCCATTGCTGTCTTGTTTTTTTGTCCGTTGCTGTCTTGTTTTTTGTTCCATTGCTGTCTTGTTTTTTGTTCCGTTGCTGTCTTGTTTTTTGTTCCGTTGCTGTCTTGTTTTTTTGTCCGTTGCTGTCTTGTTTTTTGTTCCATTGCTGTCTTGTTTTTTGTTCCATTGCTGTCTTGTTTTTTGTTCCATTGCTGTCTTGTTTTTTTGTCCGTTGCTTTCTTGTTTTTTGTTCCGTTGCTGTCTTGTTTTTTGTTCCATTGCTGTCTTGTTTTTTGTTCCATTGCTGTCTTGTTTTTTTGTCCGTTGCCGTCTTGTTTTTTGTTCCATTGCTGTCTTGTTTTTTTGTCTTGTCTTTTTTTGTTCCATTGCTGTCTTGTTTTTTGTTCCATTGCTGTCTTGTTTTTTGTTCCATTGCTGTCTTGTTTTTTGTTCCGTTGCTGTCTTGTTTTTTGTTCCATTGCTGTCTTGTTTTTTTGTCTGTTGCTGTCTTGTTTTTTTGTCTGTTGCTGTCTTGTTTTTTTGTCTGTTGCTGTCTTGTTTTTTTGTCTGTTGCTGTCTTGTTTTTTTGTTTTTGTCTGTTTTTTTGCTGTCTTCTTTTTTTTGTCCGTTGCTGTCTTGCCTCTTTTCGATGCAGGTGATGTCTCTTGTTGCCTGAAAACAGGCAGATTCTTCTGAGTGTGTTCATGTTCCCCAGAGGCTGGACACAGTTATAGTAAACCAGTCCCCGTCACCGTTATGAACCCAGGCAGGAAGCCGTTTGGGCCTGGGATCACTAGTCCAGCCTGCAGGAGGCGCTAACTCCTCCTCCTCTGTGCGTCTCCTCCCGTCAGGTCTTCATCTGTGAGCTGCTGGTAAAGCTTCATGGTCTCCAGAAGCAGGAGGATCTGCACAACGACGGCATCGACCTCCCTCAGCTCCACATCTACCCCACCCGCCCTGGATCAGCTGACAGGGAGGTGCTGCACTGAGAAAACAAGTGCACTCTGACCTCCAAACCAGTAACACCTCTGCACACTGCGACTCACTCCCGACAACCTGGAGGCACAGGACACGAAAAACAAACTCACCTAAACTGTCCCGGTTCCCTCCAATTAGATGTCATGAAAAGACTTTTGAGTTTCTGACATTCACGTCTCTTTTCTGTTGGTGATAAAAAAACACAAATGTTTTAACATGTCGTGTTCCACTGTTTCACAAATGCTCTGTTTTTACATCAAACTCCATTAAATTATTATTTTATTATATTCTCCTCTTTCAGCTGACCGAGCTGTTCTCGTGGTTTCTGCCTGTTCTCAGTGAAAACAGCTGATGTCAGATCAGTGTGATCACACTGATCACTATATGACTATGTGTCACAATATGACTATGTGTCACTATATGACTATGTGTCACAATATGACTATGTGTCACTATATGACTGTGTCACTACTGTGTCACAATATGACTGTGTCACTAATATGTGTCACTACTATGTGTCACTATATGACTATGTGTCACTACTATGTGTCACTATATGACTATGTGTCACTATGTGACTGTGTCACTACTGTGTCACAATATGACTGTGTCACTACTATGTGTCACTATATGACTGTGTCACTAATATGTGTCACTACTATGTGTCACTATATATGACTATGTGTCACTATACTATATTGTCACTATATGTGTCACTATGTGTCACTACTATATGTGTCACTGTGTCACTATACTGTGTCACTATATGACTATGTGTCACTATGACTATATGACTGTGTCACTATATGACTGTGTCACTACTATGTGTCACTATATGACTGTGTCACTACTATGTGTCACTATGACTGTGATGTGTCACTATATGACTGTGTCACTATATGTCACTACTATGTGTCACTATATACTATGTGTCACTATATGTCACTACATTCACTATATGACTATGTGTCACTATATGACTATGTGTCATTACTATGTGTCACTACTATGTGTCACTATATGACTATGTGTCACTATGTGACTGTGTCACTACTGTGTCACAATATGACTGTGTCATTACTATGTGTCACTATATGACTATGTGTCACTATATGACTATGTGTCACTATATGACTATGTGTCACTATATGACTATGTCACTAATATGTGTCACTACTATGTGTCACTATATGACTGTGTCACAATATGACTATGTGTCACTATATGACTGTGTCACTACTATGTGTCACTACTATATATGTCACTATATGTGTCACAATATGACTATGTGTCACTAATATGACTATGTGTCACTATATGACTGTGTCACTATATACTGTGTCACTATATGTGATATGTGTCACTACTATGTGTCACTACTATGTGTCACTATATGACTATGTGTCACTATATGACTATGTGTCATTACTATATGTCACTATATGTCACTATGTGTCACATATACTATGTGTCACTATATGACTATGTGTCACTATGACTATGTGTCACTACTATGTGTCACTATATGACTGTGTCACTAATATGTGTCACTACTATGTGTCACTATATGACTATGTGTCACTATATGACTGTGTCACTATATGACTATGTCACTATATGACTGTGTCACTATATATGTGTCACTATATGTGTCACTACTATGTGTCACTATGATATACTATGTGTCACTACTATGTGTCACTATATGACTATGTGTCACTATATGACTATGTGTCATTACTATGTGTCACTATATGACTATGTGTCATTACTATGTGTCACTATATGACTATGTGTCACAATATGACTATGTGTCACTATGTGACTGTGTCACTACTGTGTCACAATATGACTGTGTCATTACTATGTGTCACTATATGACTATGTGTCATATATATGACTATGTGTCACTATATGACTATGTGTCACAATATGACTATGTCACTAATATGTGTCACTACTATGTGTCACTATATGACTGTGTCACAATATGACTATGTGTCACTATATGACTGTGTCACTACTATGTGTCACTATATGACTGTGTCACTAATATGTGTCACTACTATGTGTCACAATATGACTATGTGTCACTAATATGTGTCACTACTATGTGTCACTATATGACTGTGTCACTATATGACTGTGTCACTACTATGTGTCACTATATGACTGTGTCACTACTATGTGTCACTATATGACTGTGTCACTATATGACTGTGTCACTAATATGTGTCACTATATGACTGTGTCACTACTATGTGTCACTGTGTATGACTGTGTCACTATATGACTGTGTCACTATATGTCACTACTATGTGTCACTATATGACTGTGTCACTCACTATATGACTGTGTCACTCACTATATGACTGTGTCACTACTATGTGTCACTATATGACTGTGTCACTACTATGTGTCACTATATGACTGTGTCACTACTATGTGTCACTACTATGTCACTACTATGTGTCACTATATGACTATGTGTCACTATATGACTGTGTGTCATTACTATGTGTATATGACTATAATGAGATTATGAAAATGAACCAAAAACACTCATGGAGCCAAGAGGATAGCAGAGTGTGTGTGTATATGTGTTTGTGTGTCCGTGTTGATGTTGTGTGTGTGTATGTGTGCCTTGTGTGTGTGTGTGTGTGTGTGTGTGTGTGTGTGTGTGTATGTGTGCCTTGTTGTGTGTGTGTGTGTGTGTGTGTGTGTGTGTGTGTGTGTGTGTTTGTGTGCCTTGTGTGTGTGTGTGTGTGTGTGTGTGTGTGTGTGTGTGTGTGTGTGTGTGTGTGTTTGTGTGCCTTGTGTGTATATGTGTTTGTGTGCCTTGTTGTGTGTGTGTGTTTAAAGCAGCCTCAGTAAAAAGGAGCTTCTGCCTGCAGGTCTGTTGTTATTGTGGAGCTCAGCAAGGCACCACTCTGCCTGGGTTCATGGTTCAATTCCCTTTAAAGTGACAGAATGAGACGCAGCGCCCTCCGCTGACTCCTCCCCCTATGTTGGCTCCTCCCCCTGTTCTATGCTGGCTCCTCCCACCAACATTAATTTAAGGGTCCAACTGTAACAAATCTGACTAATGACAGAATAATAATCATCACGTTGACGTTAAATATCTCAATATAATAATCTTATTCTCAAACTGAAAGTCCTCCTTACCTCCTTAAAGTCCTCGTCCTAGGGGGACAGGACTCTTAGAAACCAGGGTTCCAGAACAGTTCCTCCAGAAGAGCCGAGGTTCTACCCAGAACCCTTTGCTTCTGAAGAAACCTTCTCGTAGACCGCAGAGACCTGGTTCAGTTTCTATCTTTAATTCATGTATATATATATATATATATATATATATATATATATATATATATATATATATATATATATATATATATATATATATATATATATACATATATATATACATATATATATATATATTCATATAATATACAGCGGGTAAAATAAGTATTGAACACGTCACCATTTTTCTCAGTAAATATATTTCTAAAGGTGCTATTGACATGAAATGTTCACCAGATGTCGGTAACAACCCAAGTAATCCATACATACAAAGAAAACCAAACAAATAACTTCAGTTAAGTTATGTGTAATAAAACGGAATGACACGGGCAAAAAGTATTGAACACATGAAGAAAGGGAGGTGCAAAAAGGCATGGAAAGCCAAGACAGCAGCTGAAATCTATCAGTAATTAGAAAGCAGTCCTGCCCCTTGTCAGTGCAAATGAATATCAGCTGGTTCAGTCCCAACTGATGGCCTATAAAAAGGTGTCACACAAGAAACATCTCATGATGGGTAAAAGCAAAGAGCTCTCTCAAGACCTTCACAACCTTATTGTTGCAGAACATACTGATGGCATTGGTTCCAGAAGGATTTCTAAACTTCTGAATGTTCCAGTGAGCACTGTTGGGGCCATAATCCGGAAGTGGAAAGAACATCATTTCACCATAAACTGGCCACGACCAGGTGCTCCTCGCAAGATTTCTGACAGAGGAGTGAAAGGAATTATCAGAAGAGTTGTCCAAGAGCCAAGGACCACTAGTGGAGAGCTTCAGAAAGACCTGGAATCAGCAGGTACAATTGTCGCTGTATATATTATATGAATATTATATAAGAATATTGTTCTACAAATGTACAAAAAGATTAATGACAAGATTTCTGTTTTCTCTGAGTTGTTGTGAGTCCCAACTTATTGATCAGACACTGAATTGATCAGACGATGAATTGATCAGACGATGAATTGATCAGACGATGAACTGATCAGACGATGAATTGATCAGATCAGGTGACAAAATGAAACGTCTCTTGTGATTGTCTTGTGAAAAACGTAATTCTGATTTTTTTTCCCAGATTTTTCTAATAAAGATCCATTTATTATCATCTTCAAATACTAAACGAACTTCAATAACTAACTAACTCACATAAAAGTTTAAAGACCAAACACACGTCATATTAAAACCCAACTTTTTGGCCCTAATAAAGCTATTTATTAAAATTAATTTAATTAAAAATACAGAATAATTTAAACAATATTTTGTTGATTACAGAATCAAATAAGAAATGTAAAAATGTATATTTATTAAAAGACATGCATAAAATAAATCAACTGTGTTCATTTTAAAAACTAAAAAATCTAAAATAATTAAAGATTAAAAAATGATGAATACAAATGTTAATAAACGACTTGAACATTCATTTTAAAATAAAACAATAACTATTATTTTTGCAGAAACAAGCTTGAGTTGTGTTTAAATTAATTATCTTTAAGTAATTGTTCATCTAAAGTGCATCAGTGTTTTCCTTTTTAACAGCTTGGACCTGAAAATAATAACAGGATCTCGCCAAAATAAAAGTTTTCATAACTTTACATCATGAAGAAATTCTCAGCCGGTGATTCAAGATCCATGATGGCCTGTCAAACTGAAACTGGGCTCACCTGTAACACACACACCACACACACTCTTAAGTTTAGAACTGAAATTGGTCCGTTTGAGACAGTATGAGACAATATGAGACAATATGAGACAATATGAGATAGTATGAGACAATATGAGACAGTATGAGACATTATGAACAATATGAGACAATATGAGACAATCTGAGACAGTACGAGACAATATGAGACAGTACGAGACAGTATGAGACATTATGAGATGATATGAGACCATACACAGACCTTGTTGTGGCAGAGACCCTGTCCCAGGATGAGTCCCAGCAGAGTGTTGAGGATGTTGGCTCCACAGAGGACCGTCTGCAGTCCGCTGGCCCCCCCCATCACACTGAACAGAACCAGATTCCACAGAACCACTCCTCTGGGCTCCAGACAAACTCCAGACCACAGAGTCCTGTTGTACAGATAGCTTGCATGACTGAGACAAAGAGAGTCAGAGTCAGGGTTTCAGTTACAGTTACAGTCAGAGTTAGAGACAGAGTCAGAGTCAGAGTCAGAGTTACATTTAGAGTCAGAGTCAGAGTCAGAGTTACATTTAGAGTCAGAGTCAGAGTCAGAGACAGAGTCAGAGTCAGAGTTACATTTAGAGTCAGAGTCAGAGACAGAGTCAGATTTAGAGTCAGATTCAGAGTCAGAGACAGAGTCAGAGTCAGAGTTACATTTAGAGTCAGAGTTAGAGACAGAGTCAGAGTTACATTTAGAGTCAGAGTCAGAGTCAGAGTCAGAGTTACATTTAGAGTTGGAGTTAGAGTCAGAGTCAGAGTTACAGAGTCAGTGTATGGGTCCACTTTGATCTTGGTTAACGTGTGTGTGTGTGTGTGTGTGTGTGTGTGTGTGTGTGTGTGTGTGTGTGTGTGTGTGTGTGTGTGTGTGTGTGTGTGTGTGTGTGTGTGTGTGTGTGTGTGTGTGTGTCTCTCACCTGTCTGGCTGTGGTTGCAGTGGGACCCCCAGGTCGGAGTGGAGGTGGTGTTGTACAGACAAAGGGGACCCTGAGAGAGACCAGTGGCACTGACCAGACAGCAAAACCCAGCAGCCAGCAGACACACACAGGAGTAGACCACCTGACACAACATCTGGAAACAGAGAGACATGCTTCCTCCTAAAAAACAACCTCTGTCGTGAAACATAAATCCAGCCTGACTCAAAACAAACCAATTCTCCTTTAGGGTGAGGTTTTCCTTAGAACTTGTCTTCTCAGGCATTGCTTGTTATGATCATCAGTACATCCTTTAAATATACCTTTTTTTTAATAGCTTTAACATTTTTCAATTTATTGCAAAATAAACCCCAAAACGTTTTCGTGTCGTCATTAATCAGAAAAACATCTGCCAGCTCACCCGACGTCTGAAAGCACAGCAGCCTCTGGTTTTGCTGCTCCGCACAAACGCTCGAGCTCCAAACAGAACCTGAAACCAGAGAAACACCAGTTATGATTACATGAATATTCATGTTAATAATAATTTTACTTTAGTGGTGGTTAGTTTCCTTATATTCTGAAACAGAACGTTTCTTTTGAGACAACTTCTACAGTCACGTAGAGACAACTTCTACAGTTACATTGAGACAACTTCTACAGTCACATTGAGACAACGTCTACAGTCACGTTGAGACAACTTCTACAGTCACGTTGAGACAACTTCTACAGTCACGTTGAGACAACTTCTACAGTCACGTTGAGACAACGTCTACAGTCACGTTGTGACAACTTCTACAGTCACGTAGAGACAACTTCTACAGGAACGTTGAGACAACTTCTACAGGAACGTTGAGACAACTTCTACAGTTACATTGAGACAACTTCTACAGTCACATTGAGACAACGTCTACAGTCACGTTGAGACAACTTCTACAGTCACGTTGAGACAACTTCTACAGTCACGTTGTGACAACTTCTACAGTCACGTTGAGACAACTTCTACAGTCACGTTGAGACGTTGAGACAACTTCTACAGTCACGTTGAGACAACTTCTACAGTCACGTTGAGACAACTTCTACAGTCACGTTGAGACAACTTCTACAGTCACGTTGTGACAACTTCTACAGTCACGTTTGAGACAACTTCTACAGTCACGTTGAGACAACTTCTACAGTCACGTTGAGACAACTTCTACAGTCACGTTGAGACAACTTCTACAGTCACGTTGAGACAACTTCTACAGTCACGTTGAGACAACTTCTACAGTCACGTTGAGACAGTACAGGAACGTTGAGACAACTTCTACAGGAACGTTGAGACAACTTCTACAGTCACGTTGAGACAACTTCTACAGTCACGTTGAGACAACGTCTACAGTCACGTTGAGACAACTTCTACAGGAACGTTGAGACAACTTCTACAGTCACGTTGAGACAACTTCTACAGTCACGTTGAGACAACTTCTACAGTCACGTTGAGACAACTTTGAGACAACTTCTACAGTCACATTGAGACAACGTCTACAGTCACGTTGAGACAACTTCTACAGGAACGTTGAGACAACTTCTACAGTCACGTTGAGACAACTTCTACAGTCACGTTGAGACAACTTCTACAGTCACGTTGAGACAACTTCTACAGTCACGTTGAGACAACTTCTACAGGAACGTTGAGACAACTTCTACAGGAACGTTGAGACAACTTCTACAGTCACGTTGAGACAACTTTACAGTCACAGAGACTTCTACGTTGAGACAACTTCTACGGAATGTTGAAACAACTTCTTGAGACAACTTCTACAGTCACGTTGAGACAACTTCTACAGTCACATAGAGACAACTTCTACAGGAACGTTGAGACAACTTCTACAGTCACGTTGAGACAACTTCTACAGTCACGTTGAGACAACTTCTACAGGAACGTTGAGACAACTTCTACAGTCACGTTGAGACAACTTCTACAGGAACGTTGAGACAACTTCTACAGTCACGTTGAGACAACTTCTACAGGAACGTTGAGACAACTTCTACAGTCACGTTGAGACAACTTCTACAGTCACGTTGAGACAACTTCTACAGTCACGTTGAGACAACTTCTACAGTCACGTTGAGACAACTTCTACAGGAACGTTGAGACAACTTCTACAACTTCACGTTGAGACAACGTTGAGACAACTTCTACAGGAACGTTGAGACAACTTCTACAGGAACGTTGAGACAACTTCTACAGTCACGTTGAGACAACTTCTACAGGAACGTTGAGTCGGAACGTTGAGACAACTTCTACAGTCACGTTGAGACAACTTCTACAGGAACGTTGAGACAACTTCTACAGTCACGTTGAGACAACTTCTACAGGAACGTTGAGACAACTTCTACCGGAACGTTGAGACAACTTCTACAGTCACGTTGAGACAACTTCTACAGTCACGTAGAGACAACTTCTACAGGAACGTTGAGACAACTTCTACCGGAATGTTGAAACAACTTCTACCGGAACGTTGAGACAACTTCTACAGTCACGTTGAGACAACTTCTACAGTCACATTGAGACAACTTCTACAGGAACGTTGAGACAACTTCTACCGGAACGTTGAGACAACTTCTACAGTCACGTTGAGACAACTTCTACAGGAACGTTGAGACAACTTCTACAGGAACGTTGAGACAACTTCTACAGGAACGTTGAGACAACTTCTACAGGAACGTTGAGACAACTTCTACAGTCACATAGAGACAACTTCTACAGGAACGTTGAGACAACTTCTACAGGAACGTTGAGACAACTTCTACAGGAACGTTGAGACAACTTCTCAACCCACACAAACACACTCACATACACACACACACACACACACCAGGAGGCCGGATCCCCACAAGCCCGTGGCCCAGGTGGCCTCTCGGGTCACATGACCCTCCAACAGGAAGTGGATCTTTAGTTCAGGAAGCAGCAGCAGGATGTTGGACAGCATGCAGACGATCGCCATGGCAACCAGAGAGACGGCGACACAGTGCAGACACCTGGACACACACATCTGTCGGAGGTCGGAGGTCAGCAGAGTGTTAACGGCTAACGCTGACGCTCTTGGTAAACAATAATCAATGTGATAATCAATACTTATCTATTCACCTCATAACGCCCTTTATTCACCAGTTATAACACATTTGTATTCGTTCTTCAGTTAAGTTTGAGTAAAAAATGAAGGTTCTTAAACTTACAGGTGAGCTGTATCCTAGACTATTTTGAATCCCTCATGTTTAAATCTATAAATAGATATTATTTGGTTTAAACTGAGGGGCTGCACGGTGGTGTAGTGGTTAGCACTGTCGCCTCACAGCAAGAGGGGCCCGGGTTCAATTCCCGGGCTGGACAACCTTCTGTGTGGAGTTTGCATGTTCTCCCTGTGTCAGCGTGGGTTCTCTCCGGGTTCTCCGGCTTCCTCCCACAGTCCAAAGACATGCTGCTTAGGTTAATTGATGACTCTGAAATTGCCCGTAGGTGTGAATGTGAGCGTGAGTGGTTGTCTGTCTATATATGTCAGCCCTGCGACAGACTGGAGACCTGTCCAGGTGAACCCTGCCTTCACCCATTGACAGCTGGGATCGGCTCCAGCACCCCCGCGACCCTTAACTGGATAAGCGGTTATGGAAGATGGATGGATGGTTTAAACTGGTGATAATTGGGAATCTGAATGGTTACTTTCTCAACTGACCGATAATTAAAAGTTTTTTATTTTAAAGCTCAAACATATTTTTTTACCACCTTTAATAACAGCAGTTATTAAATGATGATTATGAACATCGACGGTACAACACGGGTCTAACCCTACCCCTTATTAATTAATTAATTATTAATGTTCCAGCAGACACAACATGATCATCACATTGGAGCAAACTAAATGCTTTAAATTCATATAAATGAACCCAGTAATTAAAATGTATTGCTGCTGATAATAATGTTGAAATGTCACATGATTTATGAATTAATGTTAAAATGTCACATGATTTATGAATTAATGTTAAAATGTCACATGATTTATGAATTAATGTGATAATAAAACTCACCCTGAAGATCTGCTGCTGTGATCAGACGGACGACGTCGTTCACATTCAGTCTAGAAACAAAAATACATTTATTCTTTTAACTGCTGACTCAGCCCCATGAGGACACGCCCACTGCCATATATGGAAACATGAAGCAGCCTGAGCCTGTCTCATCTTTAGGACCATTTATTTTAAGAATGAAGGTCACATACAGTAAACAGTAAACTCAAGATTATTAAAGAAGAACATGGACCTGAGGAGAAGTCGCGATGCTTCGGTGTTTCGGAACAATGCAGAACTTCCTAATTGTTCTGAGCATTGGGCTTTGACAGCATTTCGTTGTCCCATCGGCCCGTCTGGTTCGTTGGAAAGGCTCGTCTTAATGTGGACTTGAGTTCTTTGAACAGATCTCAGTTCAGTTACAGAAGTTCAGGACAGAAAACTGTCTTATTCTCTGAGGAAACCTTTACATCCAGTTAAGACAACAAGCTCTGGATTCTGAGTCCACTTCATCTTTTCTCAGTTTCCGTTCAGTCGTCTTATTTTAGCTCATCTGTGGGAACCGTGAGTCAACCTGCAAAGGCTCATGGGAACCTGTTCCTGTTTGACCCGTCATCCAGTACTGACACCCTCAGCTGAGTTTAACTGATCTGTATTCAGCTCTGACTCTTGGTCCAGTCGTTGGAAGTTTGAATGGATCAATATTCAGATCAAGTAGCTCCTAAAAAATAAAATGTGTCAGATTTAGTATCTACAGTTAATTCAACGCGTCAGATAATTAAATATTTGATCATCATTTAAATAAATATCAGCAGATAACCGATGTCAGAATGACTCATAAATACCACCAACATGCTTCCTGCCCTAGGAAGGACACGTTATCAGCCGCAACAGAACGAGGAGGGAGGAAGAATACCGTGTGAACCATCATGATTCTGATCCACGAGGGCAGATGTCAACATCAGGATCCTCTGGGGTCACATGACCACAGAGGAACCACAGACACCTCAGAGATCAAACTTCCTCAAAGCCGACCTGCAGACGGCAGCGTCACTCAAACTGAAGTATCAGCGTCCAACAGTATGTTATGAATATTAAATACATGGTCAAGTCTTGATTGTCACCCAATGAGGAAATATTAAATATAAGGAAGATATAATAATATCTAACAACTAAATAACAAGCAGTCCTTCTGGGTTCAGTCCCTCTAAAGTAGCTCTATGAAGATGATCTATGAATCAGTTTCAGTGTGTTTAGTTCTGTGTGAAGAAGAACTGAGATCATCAAACACACGATTCTTCTTTATTATTTATTCAGTCTGTTAGTTATCGCTGATCAAAGTCCCTCCAGTCACATGACTTGGTGTGGACATCTTAATTAAAAACATGCACATGCTGTGCACATGCCAGGAAGTGGCCCTTGTGGAGTTCCACAAGGTTCTGTTCTTGGACCAATTTTATTCACCTTATATATGCTTCCTTTAGGGAATATTATCAGAAAACACTCAATAAACTTTCATTGTTATGCAGATGATACCCAGTTACATCTCTCGATTAAACCAGACGAAACCAACCAGTTCTCTAAACTTAAATCATGTCTTAAGGACATAAAAACCTGGATGACCTGTAACTTCTTGATGTTAAACTCAGACTAAACTGAAGTTATTCTACTAGAAATCAATTATCTAACGATATAGTTTCTCTAGATGGCATTGCTCTGTTATCCAGCACTACCGTTAAGAACCTTGGAGTTATCTTAGATCAGGATCTGTCTTTTAACTCTTATATAAAACAGATCTCAAGGACAGCCTTTTTTCATTTACGTAACATTAAATCAGTGACTTCCTGTCTCAAAGCAGAGTTCATGCATTTGTTACCTCTAGACTAGATTACTGTAACTCCTTATTATCAGGCTGCTCTAATAGGTCTCTTAGATCTTTACAGTTGATCCAGAATGCTGCAGCACGTGTTCTAACAGAAACTAAGAAAAGAGATCATATTACTCCAGTATTAGCTTCTCTGCACTGGCTCCCTGTTAAATCAAGAATAGAATTTAAAATCCTTCTCCTCACCTACAAAGCTCTAACTGGCCAGGCACCGTCTTATCTTAAGGAACTTATAGTTCCATATTACCCAACTAGAGAGCTGCGCTCCATCAATGCAGGGTTACTTGTGGTTCCTAGAGTATATAAAAGTAGACCAGGAACCAGAGCCTTCAGTTATCAGGCTCCTCTTCTGTGGAACCAGGTTCCAGTTTCAGTCCGGGGGGCAGACACACTCACCACTTTTAAGAGCAGGCTTAAGACCTTCCTTTCTGATAGCGCTTATAGTTAGGGCTGGTTCAGGTTTATAGTTAGGACTGGTTCAGGTTTATAGTTAGGACTGGTTCAGGTCTATAGTTAGGACTGGTTCAGGTTTATAGTTAAGACTGCATCAGGTTTATAGTTAGGACTGGTTCAGGTTTATAGTTGGGGCTGGTTCAGGTTTACCTTGGTCCAGCCCCTAGATATGCTGCTATAGGCCTAGACTGCCGGGGACTACACTGAGCTCCTCCCTCCCTCCATCTTTATGTATTAATTTCCCATTTATGCACGTTACTGACTTTGCTTCTCACCCGGAGTCTTTGTGCTTTCTCGCTTCGCAGGTTTCCATAAATCTTGGCTGTACCTGGACTTTGGTCGTGCGTCCTGCTGTGGCCCTGCTGACACCAACTCCTTCCTATCTCCAGGCCTTGGTCAAGCCCTACACCCCCGCCCGACCACTTCGCTCTGCTGCCTCGGGGCGATTGGTTGCCCCGTTGCTCAGAGGTCCCTGCGGCCGATCCACCCGGTCACAGCTTCTTTCTGTCCTGGCTCCTCAGTGGTGGAATGAACTCCCCACTGACGTCAGGACAGCAGAGTCGCTGCCCATCTTTAGGCGCAGGCTGAAAACTCACCTCTTCAAGAAGTACTACCCTGAGCCTTCCTTGTAGCACTTATTGCATTCGTATTAGCTGTTGCACTCACTGTATTCGTATCAGTTCGCTGCACTTATTGAATTTGTATTTGTTTACTGCACTTATCCTATTCGTAGTAGTTTGTAGCACTTATTATATTCGTATTAGTCTGTTGCAATTATTGTTTTCGTAGTAATTTGCCTCTGCACTATACTTTTGCTCTGGTTTATGCTTTAAGATGCTTGTTTAAGAAAGGAGATGCACTTATGACTTCTGGTGACTAGTAGTTCTCTTGAATACCTATGTTGAATACACTTCCTGTAAGTCGCTTTGGATAAAAGCGTCTGCTACATGACTGTAATGTAATGTAATGTACTACCACTATTATTATAATTATTAGTCACATTACTATTATTATTCCCTGTACTATTACAGGTTATTGTAATAGTTTATTGGCTTTGCTTCTACCCTGGAGCCTTTGTGCTTTCTCGCCTCGCAGGTTTCCATGAATCGTCGTGGTCCCTGGACGTGCCTCCTGCCGTGACCCGGCTGACACCCACTGCTACCACCATTATAATTATTAGTCACATTACTATTAGTAGTCCCTATATCATTATTTTAATTCTTCTAGTAATTGTTGCTTTTATTATAAGTAGTCTTCATTTTTTCCTTCGTAACTCTGCTTACTACTCTTATTATATGAATCATTTATGTCATATACATTGAATGTGTTGTATCTCTGTTATGTTGTTCATTCTGTACACATGACATCTATTGCATTCTGTCCATCCTGGAGAAGGATCCCTCCTCTGTCGCTCTCCCAAAGGTTTTTTTAGGTGAGTTTTTCCTGAGCCGATGTGAGGGTGTAAGGACAGAGGATGTGAGGGTGTAAGGACAGAGGAGGTGAGGGTGTAAGGACAGAGGATGTGAGGGTGTAAGGACAGAGGATGTGAGGGTCTAAGGACAGAGGATGTGAGGGTCTAAGGATAGAGGAGGTGAGGGTCTAAGGACAGAGGAGGTGAGGGTGTAAGGACAGAGGAGGTGAGGGTGTAAGGACAGAGGAGGTGAGGGTGTAAGGACAGAGGATGTGAGGGTCTAAGGATAGAGGAGGTGAGGGTCTAAGGACAGAGGAGGTGAGGGTGTAAGGACAGAGGAGGTGAGGGTGTAAGGACAGAGGATGTGAGGGTGTAAGGACAGAGGATGTGAGGGTCTAAGGACAGAGAATGTGAGGGTCTAAGGATAGAGGAGGTGAGGGTCTAAGGACAGAGGAGGTGAGGGTGTAAGGACAGAGGAGGTGAGGGTGTAAGGACAGAGGAGGTGAGGGTGTAAGGACAGAGGATGTGAGGGTCTAAGGATAGAGGAGGTGAGGGTCTAAGGACAGAGGATGTGAGGGTGTAAGGACAGAGGATGTGAGGGTGTAAGGACAGAGGATGTGAGGGTCTAAGGACAGAGGATGTGAGGGTCTAAGGATAGAGGAGGTGAGGGTCTAAGGACAGAGGAGGTGAGGGTGTAAGGACAGAGGAGGTGAGGGTGTAAGGACAGAGGAGGTGAGGGTGTAAGGACAGAGGATGTGAGGGTCTAAGGATAGAGGAGGTGAGGGTCTAAGGACAGAGGAGGTGAGGGTGTAAGGACAGAGGAGGTGAGGGTGTAAGGACAGAGGATGTGAGGGTGTAAGGACAGAGGATGTGAGGGTCTAGGACAGAGGAGGTGAGGGTGTAAGGACAGAGGAGGTGAGGGTGTAAGGACAGAGGAGGTGAGGGTGTAAGGACAGAGGATGTGAGGGTCTAGGACAGAGGATGTGAGGGTGTAAGGACAGAGGATGTGAGGGTGTAAGGACAGAGGATGTCGCATGTGTACAGATTGTAAAGCCCTCTGAGGCAAATTTGTAATTTTGGGCTATACAAAATAAACTGAATTGAATTGAATAGAAATGTGAGTAATATTGATACCATGACGCCATCCGGTACATGAAGGCCTCATCCACCCGTGTAGCAGGTACATGAAGGCCTCATCCCCCCGTGTAGCAGGTACATGAAGGCCTCATCCCCCCGTGTAGCAGGTACATGAAGGCCTCATCCCCCCGTGTAGCAGGTACATGAAGGCCTCATCCACCCGTGTAGCAGGTACATGAAGGCGTCATCCACCCGTGTAGCAGGTACATGAAGGCGTCATCCACCCGTGTAGCAGGTACATGAAGGCCTTATCCACCCGTGTAGCAGGTACATGAAGGCGTCATCCACCCGTGTAGCAGGTACATGAAGGCCTTATCCACCCGTGTAGCAGGTACATGAAGGCGTCATCCACCCGTGTAGCAGGTACATGAAGGCCTTATCCACCCGTGTAGCAGGTACATGAAGGCGTCATCCACCCCGATGCCAGGTTGGTAGGCGACCTGAAGGGGGCCATAGATGAGCTCACCAGTGGGCGTAGAACCAGCCCGTCCAGCAGGTGGGATGTTAGCGCCACTGGCCTGAAGCTGTTGAGGTCTTTTGGGTCGCGGGGTCTTTGGTGCTGGTACCACGCAAGATGTTGTACTCTCCACAGCTTCAGGGTCAGGTTGAAGATGTGCTCCACTGACCCTCACAGGGCAGAGACCATGAGGGCCAAGACCGTGAGGGCCTAGACCATGAGGGCAGAGACCATGAGGGCCTAGACCATGAGGGCAGAGACCATGAGGGCCTAGACCATGAGGGCAGAGACCATGAGGGCCTAGACCATGAGGGCAGAGACCATGAGGGCCTAGACCGTGAGAGCCTAGACCATGAGGGCAGAGACCATGATGGCAGAGACCGTGAGGGCCTAGACCGTGAGGGCAGAGACCGTGAGGGCAGAGGGCCTAGACCATAAGGGCAGAGACCGTGAGGGCCTAGACCGTGAGAGCCTAGACCATGAGGGCAGAGACCGTGAGGGCCTAGACCGTGAGAGCCTAGACCATGAGGGCAGAGACCGTGAGGGCAGAGGGCCTAGACCGTAAGGGCAGAGACCGTGAGGGCCTAGACCATGAGGGCAGAGACCATGAGGTTAGAGACCATGAGGGCAGAGACCATGAGGGCAGAGACCATGAGGTTAGAGACCATAAGGGCAGAGACCGTGAGGGCCTAGACCATGAGGGCAGAGACCATGAGGTTAGAGACCATGAGGGCAGAGACCATGAGGTTAGAGACCATGAGGTTAGAGACCATGAGGGCAGAGACCATGAGGTTAGAGACCATAAGGGCAGAGACCGTGAGGGCCTAGACCATGAGGGCCTAGACCATGAGAGACACCAGTCACTTTTATTTATTATAATCAAACTTTAACCTTTTATCTTTAATCTGAGAAAAGAAAACCCTTCAAACACAAACTGGTATTTTTCAGAAGATTTTAGACAAAACCTTTTTTCAAACCCCACAAAAAACAACAGTTGAACTTTGAACTAAAAGTGTAATTTCTATATTTGAAAAGTTTGTTTTCCTTTCAGACAAAATCGACTCCAAACAAGAAATTCAACTGAGCCGTCTGTTTTTAGAAACGTTTATTTCTTAGAAAAGTCAAACTCACTGCAGGTCACTGAAGATCTCCAGTGTTTACAGTCTCACCAGAAACTACTGCTGGAGACTTCTGTTATCCTTCACTCTGCTACCAATCAGGACTAATCAGAGGAAGTTCATTTGGTATCCTAAATTAAAAAGGGAGATTCCCCGTATGGTGGCCTGTTTAGGACATTTCAGGCTCAGCTGTACTGGGACACAGAAGGAGAGAGTTCAGCCGCTCAGGCTGGAGAACATCTCGGTCAGAGTGGCCTGTTTCCTGCTTCTGTTACAGGGACTGGAGGAGGTGGAGGACGAGGTCTTTACAGAGGAGGAGGAGGTCTCTTTTGTCTTTACAGAGGAAGCAGAGGAGGACGCCTTTACAGAGGAGGGGGTGGAGGTCTTTGGCATCCTTCTGGAGGGTCTGGTGGGTGTGTCGGAGCTGCCAGCCTCCACCTCCCGTCTGCTGTTCTGGCGGAGGAGGTACGGGTCAGAGGATCCTCTGCGTCTGTCGGTGGCTCTCTGCTTCTCCTCCTGGTCCAGCTCCTTCTGCAGGAGCAAAGCTAGCCGCCGGTCCTCCTCCTCCTGCCGCTGTCTGCTCAGAAGCTCCGCCTCCAATTCAGCCATCCCCAACAAGGCCGCCCCCCCGACCTCCAGACAGGAGGAGGAAGAGGAAGAGGAGGAAGGAATGGAGTGACAGCCCCGTTTGGTGACCGTCTCCTCCTCTTCCTCTGACGTCTCCAGCTCCGAGCTCTTCCTCTTGGCCGATCCGTCTCCAGTCATGTGACTCCGGTGAGTCGGGGGGTGAACCTGGACCTCCACTGAAGCTGACGGAGGATCCGATCCGTCTCCAATCATGTGGCTCCGGTGGGTCGGGGGGTGAACCTGGACCTTCACTGAGGCTGATGGAGGATGCAATTTGTCCGTCTGTCCGTAGTATTCCAGTTTGGGGGGCGGTCTACCTGCAGCTTCACCTGAGAGAGGAGGATGTTCTCCTGAAACAGGAAGTGAGAGAGTGAGACTCTTCTTTAGTTTTAACGCTACGACATCAGAAGTGTTCAAATATTTCAATAGTCACATAAATACAGAAACATAAATGACATGAGGTCTCTAAGTTTAACCATCCGGAGCTTTAGGAGCAGCAGGCCGCCCAGAAGAGTTAGCTTAGCTTAGCATAAAGAGCCTCGTTTAACCTATGAATCACACTGTGGAGCTTAAGATTCCTCTTCATGTAGATCTGATCCTTTAAAACGTTTTAATGGACGTTCTGGTCTAAAGACGACGAAGTGAACCAGCTGGTCACCTTGTTGGACATGAAGCCCACGTCTCTGGAGCCGCCGGTGGATTGAAGAGGACACAGAAACCTGGAACACACAAAGACCACATGAGACCGAGAGGGCAATTCTTTATTAGAAATGATCAATCTGTCTTTATTAACAGGCCATGTACCACAGGCCTTCAAACTAGCTGTAATTAAACCTCTTCTTAAGAAACCTACTCTAGATCCAGATAGACTATATCTAACTATAGACTATATCTAACTATAGACTATATCTAACTATAGACTATATCTAACTATAGACCTATATCTAACTATATCTAACTATAACTATATCTAACTATAGACCTATATCTAACTATAGACTATATCTAATATCTAACTATAGACTATATCTAACTATAGACCTATATCTAACTATAGACTATATCTAACTATATCTAACTATATCTAACTATAGACTATATCTAACTATAGACTATATCTAACTATAGACTATATCTAACTAACTATAGACTATATCTAACTATAGACTATATAGACTATATATCTAACTATAGACTATATCTAACTATAGACCTATATCTAACTATAGACCTATATCTAACTATAGACTATATCTAATATCTATATCTATAGACCTATATCTAACTATAGACCTATATCTAACTATAGACTATATCTAACTATATCTAACTATAGACCTATATCTAACTATAGACCTATATCTAACTATAGACTATATCTAACTATAGACCTATATATAACTATAGACCTATATCTAACCTTCCGTTCCTCTCTAAGATCCTTGAGAAAGCAGTAGCAAATCAGCTGTGTGACTTTCTGCGTAACAATAGTTTATTTGAGGATTTTCAGTCAGGATTTAGAGTGAATCATAGCACAGAGACAGCACTGGTGAAAATGACCAATGACCTTCTAATAGCTTCAGACAAAGGACTTGTCTCTGTACTTGTATTGTTAGACCTTAGTGCTGCATTTGATACCATTGACCATCAGATCTTATTACAGAGACTGGAGCATCTTATAGGCGTTAAAGGAACCGCACTCAGCTGGTTTAAGTCGTATTTATCAGACCGATCTCAGTTTGTATATGTAAACGATGAAACCTTGATGAAAACCAGGGTCAGTCACGGGGTCTGTTCCTGGATCCTTTATTCACCTTATAGGTCAACAGAGGATGTCGCATGTGTACAGATTGTGGAGCCCTCTGAGGCAAATTTGTGATTTTGGGCAGCAGAGCGAAGTGGTCGGGCAGGGGTGTAGGGCTTGACCAAGGCCTGGAGATAGGAAGGAGCTGCTCTATTATGTTGTTCATTCTGTACACATGACATCTATTGCATTCTGTCCATCCTGGGAGAAGGATCCCTCCTCTGTCGTTCTCCCAGAGGTTTCTTCCTTTTTTCTCCCTGTTAAATGGGTTTTTAGGGGAGTTTTTGTAAAGCCCTCTGAGGCAAATTTGTGATTTTGGGCTATACAAAATAAATTTAATTGAATGCCAAATCCTCATCAAATCTGACAGAGAACACACTATCAATGTCCCCTTAATCTTCCTGGTCTTCATAGACCCACTACTCTTGCTGGTCTCACTGGTACCTAAAACAACAAGTGGACCTACTTCTCCATCAGTCCCCCGCTGACCTTCTTCTTCTTGGCTGGGACAACGATCTCCTGAGAGACGGGAGCCGAGTTCTGCAGGAGAAACTAACCATTAATGTAAACACACACACACACACACACACACACACACACACACACACACACACACACACACACACACACACACACACACACACACACACACACACACACACACACACACACACACACACACACACACACACACACACACACACACACACACACGATTCTACTTAATGAGTTACTGATTAGGTGATCACCTGAACCAAATCTTATTTAATGAAGAAAAGTATAAAAACCAGTGCTGTGGTCATCACTATCCTCTTGCAATAGGACCAGCTGGATGGCAGAAACAGTGCTAGTAGTACCTCAAAAGTAATTGGAATTAAAAAAGTGACTATTGATCATGCCAAAAGAGTTAAAAAGAAAAGTTTTGTGTGAGGAAAAGAAGGGTTCAATTCTGGTTTTACTGGCAGAGGGATACAGTGAGCGTCAGGTTGCTTCCATCCTTAACATGTCAAAGACGGCGGTTCATAAGAACACGGTCAAGCAGCAGACGTTAGGGACAACAAAGCTACAGACCGGCAGAGGACCAAAACAACTCTCCACTCACCGGGATGACGCAAACTCATTCCAATGTCACTCAACAACCGTAGGATGACATCAAGTGACCTCCAGAAAGAAAGGCAAACGGCAGCTGGGGTGAAGGTCACGGCGAGGACGGTTAGAAACAGGCTCCTAGGGGCCGGGCTGAAGTATGCAAAGCTAAAAAAAAAACCTTCATCAATGAGAAGCAAAGAAGAGCCAGGCTGAGGTTTGCATAAGACCATAAGGATTGGACCATAGAGGACTGGAGCAAGGTCATCTTCTCTGATGAGTCCAACACCTGGTCGTCTAACGGTTAGACGGAGACCTGGAGAGGCCTACGAGCCACAGTGTCTCGCACCTACTGTGACATCTGGTGGAGGATCGGTGATGATCTGGGGAGCTTCAGCAAGGCTGGAATCGGGCAGATTTGTCTTTGTGAAGGACGCATGAATCAAGCCAAGTACAAAGTTGTCCTGGAAGAAAACTTGCTTCCTTCTGCTCTGACAATGTTCCCCAACTCTGAGGAGTGGTTTCTCCAGCAGGACAATGCTCCATGCCACACAGCCAGGTCAGTGAAGGTGTGGATGAAGGACCACCAGATCAGGACCCTGTCATGGCCAGACCTGAATCCAGAACTGAATCCCATTGAAAACCTCTGGAATGTGATCAAGAGGAAGATGGATGGTCACAAGCCATCAAACAAAGCCGAGCTGCTGGAATGTTTGAGCCAGGAGTGGCATAAAGTCACCCAACAGCAATGTGAAGACTGGAGAGCACACCAAGACGCATGAAGGCTGTGACTGTAAATCAAGGTTATACCACCAAATATGGATTTGTGAACTCTTCCTAAGTTAAAACATTAGTATTGTGTTGTTTAAAAATGAAGATGAACTTGTTTTCTTTGCATTATTCCAGATCTGAAAACACTGCTTTTTTGTTAGAGGTCAGATCTTTTCTAGACTGGAAGAAGAAATCAAAGTGAGGTGAATGTTTTAATGGTCTCCATTCAGAGAAACACCGACCAGCTGGCTGCTGAGCAGTCTGGCCAGTCTCTCATCGTCTTGGCGCCTCCTCGTCTCTTCCTGCAGCAGCTCCTCCTCCTCAGCCAGCAGTCTCTGGATGTACTCCTCACTGGCCCTCCTCTCCTCCTCGTCCAGAACTCGCTTCTCCTCCGTCAGCTGACAACAACAACAAGGAGCTGAACCAACTGACTTTCATGTTATGAGCAGGAATACAATATTAATAAATCCAACAATGTTAGTGTCGGATCTCCTGAAACTAAGAGTTCACAAAGTCCTTCATATCTACAGAGAGAGCAGGTCCTCTTCACAGAGACAGAGACTTCTACAGGAGCCCAGAAGGGACAAATCAAACACTGGCTCTAGAGAGTCTTTGGTGTTTCTACAGGAGCCCAGAAGGGACAAACCAAACACTGGCTCTAGAGTCTTTCCTGTTTCTATTCTACAGGAGCCCAGAAGGGACAAACCAAACACTGGCTCTAGAGTCTTTCCTGTTTCTATTCTACAGGAGCCCAGAAGGGACAAACCAAACACTGGCTCTAGAGAGTCTTTCCTGTTTCTATTCTACAGGAGCCCAGAAGGGACAAACCAAACACTGGCTCTAGAGTCTTTCCTGTTTCTATTCTACAGGAGCCCAGAAGGGACAAACCAAACACTGGCTCTAGAGAGTCTTTCCTGTTTCTACAGGAGCCCAGAAGGTCTGGATGGGAATTAATATCTAACTGGAAACTAATCTGAAATGTTAATCATTTTAAACTTTATTAAGTGACTTTGCTGTTCTAGAAACAATATTAGGTAGTTCTTATCCTGTTTTGAATTTATTTTAAAATGATACCTATGTTCTTAAATATATATATATATATATATATATATATATATATATATATATATATATATATATATATAAGTAGTTTCTAGTAAAGGTACTCATTTCTACCTGAAGACTGTAGTTCTCAAACACAAACATCTTCACCACTAGATGTCAATAAATCAAACACACTGTTCCTTTCAATACAATGAAACCAAACAGAATCACAGAATATTGGATGTCCCAATATTAAAAAGGACATTTATAAATGAAACAACCAGAACTTACTGTCTGTAACGATCAAATACTTCATGAGACATTAAAAGGACAGTTAACACATAAACATGTGTAAATCAACACGTCGCTTCATAACTGTGACTTATTAAAGTAATAATAATAATAATAATAATGATACAAATTAAAATAATATTAATAATAATTCAAATTAAAGTACAACAATAATAATAATAATAATGATACAAATTAAAATAATAACTAAAGTAACAATAGAAATAACAATATTATAGAATTCACTTACTTTGGTGACCTGGTCCTCATATTCCTGCTTCACCTCTCCAGGCTGACTCACTCTGCGGAAACACACCGAGACTACACACACACAACACACACTTAGAGATTCCATTGTTTCTATCCTTTCTATTGATTATATTCTCCACTAGTTCTATTGGTTGTATTGGTTCTATTGATTGTATTGGTTCTATTGATTGTGTTGGTTCTATTGGTTGTATTGGTTCTATTGATTGTATTGGTTCTATTGGTTGTGTTGGTTGTATTGGTTGTATTGGTTCTATTGATTGTATTGGTTCTATTGGTTGTGTTGGTTCTATTGGTTGTATTGGTTCTATTGATTGTATTGGTTCTATTGGTTGTGTTGGTTCTATTGGTTGTGTTGGTTCTATTGGTTGTATTGGTTCTATTGATTGTATTGGTTCTATTGGTTGTATTGGTTCTATTGATTGTATTGGTTCTATTGGTTCTATTGATTGTATTGGTTCTATTGGTTGTATTGGTTCTATTGGTTGTATTGGTTCTATTGATTGTATTGGTTCTATTGGTTGTGTTGGTTCTATTGGTTGTATTGGTTCTATTGATTGTATTGGTTCTATCGTTTCGTTTTACATTAACGGGTCTCTCTGGTGTTTCAGTGACTCAGTGTTTTTTGAAGTTGAAGGCTGAAGAGGAGCTGTGATGAAACTCTTCATCGTCCAGTTAAAGAGCTGCATGTTGTTGTTGTTGTTGTTGTTGGGAGAACGTTCTAAAGAGAACCTACAGATAAAGAACTCCTCTGTTCTTTGTTCTAGTGTGTCTGGTTCTGACTTCCACATTGTTGAAGCTTTGACTCTTAGAATAAGAGATAAGTCTCCTCCGTTCAACAGGTCACATGACCCGATGACACCCGAAGGTGAAGAGAAGTCTGAATGAACTCAACCAGCTTCATGACATCAGGTACTCCAACAGTATTATGGGATGTCTGTGTGTGTCCGTACCTCCCGGCTCGTCCTCGGCGGCGTCCTGCCCGTTGAGGCGGCGCTGACACTGCAGAGGGAAGCAGGTCTGGATCTGATCCCAGAGCTGCTGGTCCACCAGAGAGTTGTTCCTGCTGTTCAGACGAGCCCACGACGAAACTCTCTTCCTGCACAGCGGACAGCACAGCGTGGCTTTATCCACCGACTCCAGGAAGCACGCCTGAACACAACACGGAGCAGGATTTAGGGAGTGTTTCTACTGGTAGTTTCTCATGAGGGGAGACGTTTAGAGCTCAATCATCTGACCGACTTCTAGCAGGAAGAAGAGGGGTCCTGAAACGGCTCCCTGTGGGACCCCACCTCTCAGCTTGATCAGAACAACACCACGGTTTAGAGGGTCAAACAACACTTTACACTCCTCTGTTAACGTGACCTGCTAGAGGATCAGACGGTCCAACCAGATCCGCATGATTAAGAACAATTAAAGATGAATATTCCTAAATGTTCTCTCACCGCTGGTGATGAACAGAGGATTTACCAGGTTCATAGGTGCTCCCTTTAGTTTGGAGCTTTGATGGAGAGTGTCATTAAGGAGTGATGACATCATTGGGTATAAACGGGGAGGGAACATTATCGTGACCTGCTGCTCCAGACGGGTTCCGGTACCGACCACTAAATAAACCAGCCTGGACTATAACTCCTGAACACAGCGTTCTCCTTCAGCCCAGACCGCCTGACGTATGAACCAGGTTGCTTTATGTTCAATGTTTGAACTGTTGGTGGGATGTGTCGGAGCCTTGTACCTCAGGGTTCTCTAACCCTCTGCCTTTAGAAACCTTCACATCACCTCTGAGATTAACAGTCTCACCGTTATACTGCTCATCCCGCTGTGTGTGTGAGTGTGTGTGTGTGTGTGTGTGTGTGTGTGTGTGTGTGTTACCTTGCAGAAGGTGTGTGTGTGTGTGTGTGTGTTACCTTGCAGAAGGTGTGTGTGTGTGTGTGTTACCTTGCAGAAGGTGTGTGTGTGTGTGTGTGTGTGTACCTTACCTTGCTGAAGGTGTGTGTGTGTGTGTGTTACCTTGCAGAAGTGTGTGTGTGTGTGTGTGTGTGTGTGTGTGACCTTGCAGAAGGTGTGTGTGTGTGTGTGTGTTACCTTGCTGAAGGTGTGTGTGTGTGTGTGTGTGTTACCTTGCAGAAGGTGTGTGTGTGTGTGTGTGTGTGTGTGTGTTACCTTGCAGAAGGTGTGTGTGTTACCTTGCAGAAGGTGTATGTGTGTGTGTGTGTGTGTGTGTGTGTGTGTGTGTGTGACCTTGCAGAAGGTGTGTGTGTGTGTGTGTGTGTGTGTTACCTTGCAGAAGGTGTGTGTGTGTGTGTGTGTGTGTGTTACCTTGCAGAAGTGTGTGTGTGTGTGTGTGTGTGTGTGTGTTACCTTGCAGAAGGTGTGTGTGCATGGCAGAGTCACTGGCTCCATGAAGATCTCCAGACACACCGGACAGCGACAGTCGTCCAGAGACAGAGCTCCTCCTCTTCTCCTCCTCCTCCCTCCTCTGTCCGACACCTCCACCTCCACATCTGACACTGGCGCCATCCTCCTCCTCCTCCTCCTCCTCTATAGTTGGTCAGGAGAAGTCAGTGTCTGAATCTACATACATACATATATATATATATATATATACATACATAGAAAAAACCTAGAAAAAAAAAAAAAAAAAAAAAGGTTTAGGGGACGGACCCAGAGAGGACATGAGGACCCAGAGAGGACATGAGGACCCAGAGAGGACATGAGGACCCAGAGAGGACAGGAGGACCCAGAGAGGACAGGAGGACCCAGAGAGGACATGAGGACCCAGAGAGGACATGAGGACCCAGAGAGGACAGGAGGACCCAGAGAGGACAGGAGGACCCAGAGAGGACAGGAGGACCCAGAGAGGACAGGAGGACAGACAGAGGACAGGAGGACCCAGAGAGGAGGACCCAGAGAGGACAGGAGGACCCAGAGGAGGACAGAGGACCCAGAGAGGACATGAGGACCCAGAGAGGACAGGAGGACCCAGAGAGGACAGGAGGAGGACAGAGGACCAGAGAGGACAGGAGGACCCAGAGAGGACATGAGGACCCAGAGGACATGAGGACAGAGAGGGAGGACCCAGAGAGGACAGGAGGACCCAGAGAGGACAGGAGGACCCAGAGAGGACATGAGGACCCAGAGAGGACATGAGGACCCAGAGAGGACATGAGGACCCAGAGAGGACATGAGGACCCAGAGAGGACATGAGGACCCAGAGAGACAGAGGACCCAGAGAGGACATGAGGACCCAGAGAGGACAGGAGGACCCAGAGAGGACAGGAGGACCCAGATGAGGACAGGAGGACCCAGAGAGGACAGGAGGACCCAGAGAGGACATGAGGAGGACAGAGAGGACCCAGAGAGGACATGATGACCCAGAGAGGACATGAGGACCCAGAGAGGACATGAGGACCCAGAGAGGACAGGAGGACCCAGAGAGGACAGGAGGACCCAGAGAGGACATGAGGACCCAGAGAGGACAGGAGGACCCAGAGAGGACATGAGGACCCAGAGAGGACATGAGGACCCAGAGAGGACAGGAGGACCCAGAGAGGACATGAGGACCCAGAGAGGACATGAGGACCCAGAGAGGACAGAGGACATGAGGACACATGAGGACCCAGAGAGGACATGAGGACACATGAGGACACAGACATGAGGACAGGAGGACCCAGAGAGGACATGAGGACACAGAGAGGACATCAACCCATCAGACAAACCTTAAAGAAACTAGCTAACCAAAGCTAGAGCTCACTAGTTGTATGCTAACGTTAGCAGCTAATGCTAGTTAGCTGTTTCCGGGGACTCACCTGTGTGAGCAGGTAAACACAGACAGGTAAAGATGCGCGTGCATAGTGGTCCTCAGTACCGTGTCCACTCACCTGAGCGACGTGCACCTGTCCCACACTTCCGTTGATGCTAAGGTTAGCTTCCCGGCTAACAGTTAGCCTAGCAGCTAACAGCAGCTAACAGTTAGCCTAGCCGCTAACAGCAGCTAACAGTTAGCCTAGCCGCTAACAGCAGCTAACAGTTAGCCTAGCAGCTAACAGTTAGCCTAGCCGCTAACAGCAGCTAACAGTTAGCCTAGCCGCTAACAGCAGCTAACAGTTAGCCTTCAGAGGCTCTCCTGGTCAGACTCCCGGTTAACCGGAGCTGTCGGGACCGAGTACCGACAACAACTGCTGATCAGGGCGCATGCGCACAACCCGTCTGCTTCATGGACGTCGGAAATTACAGCTTCTTCTTCTTCTTGCTTTACGACAGTTGTTGCTTTACTGCCGCCTTCAGGTTTAGGTTTACGACAGTTGTGGCTTTACGGCCGCCTTCAGGTTTAGGTTTTCGACAGTTGTGGCTTTACGGCCGCCTTCAGGTTTACGACAGTTGTTGCTTTACGGCCGCCTTCAGGTCGTGTTGTGTCTGAAAGCGTTCAAACACTGAATGTGAAGCGTAAAGAACTCACTAAACAGACATTCAGTTATTATAAAATAAGGTTATATACAACCGAATGTTATCTCTGAGGAGGGTGTGTGTGTTTGTTTGTGTGTGTTTGTTTGTATGTGTGTGTTTGTATGTTTGTTTGTGTGTGTTTGTATGTGTGTATTTGTATGTGTGTGTTTGTATGTGTGTGTTTGTATGTGTGTATTTGTATGTGTGTGTTTGTATGTTTGTATTTGTATGTGTGTGTTTGTATGTTTGTTTGTGTGTATTTGTATGTGTGTGTTTGTTTGTGTGTGTTTGTATGTCTTTGTATGCGTGTGTGTGTTTGTATGTATGTTTGTGTGTGTGTTTGTATGTATGTCTGTGTATGTGTGTGTGTGTGTGTGTGTGTGTGTGTGTGTGTGAACAGACACACAGAGGAAGGGAACCGGCCCTTTAATTCAACAGTAAACTGAGTGAACTGAATATATTTAACACAAAACAAAAGGGAGTCCTTTCACAAAAACAGAAAACTATTTATATAATAAACTACTAATCATGTCTTCATCTTCTCTTTAAAATATAAAAATACAGAAGACAACCTTTAAAGCAATAGTACAACATTTTGGGATGATTCTGTTATGACAGGTGATACGGGAGGATGGATATTAATCTCATGTCTGTGGGTCAAGAACTTGGCGGATGGATACACGGTTGTTGACAAGAAATAGTCCTCTCTGTTTCTTAAAATGAAATCAACATGTTCATCGGTTTGATGGTTGCTGTATTTCTGAGCTTTGTACAGAGCGAGGCTATCTGTTTTCCAGTCTCGATGCTAAGCTATCTGTTTTCCAGTCTCTATGCTAAGCGAGGCTAGCTGTTTCCAGTCTCTATGCTAAGCTATCTGTTTTTCAGTCTCTATGCTAAGCTATCTGTTTTTCAGTCTCTATGCTAAGCTATCTGTTTTTCAGTCTCTATGCTAGGCTAGCTGTTTCCAGTCTCTATGCTAAGCTATCTGTTTTTCAGTCTCTATGCTAAGCTATCTGTTTTTCAGTCTCTATGCTAAGCTATCTGTTTCCAGTCTCTATGCTAAGCTATCTGTTTTTCAGTCTCTATGCTAAGCTATCTGTTTTTCAGTCTCTATGCTAAGCTATCTGTTTCCAGTCTCTATGCTAAGCTATCTGTTTCCAGTCTCTACGCTAAGCTATTTGTTTTTCAGTCTCTATGCTAAGCGAGGCTAGCTGTTTCCAGTCTCTATGCTAAGCTATCTGTTTCCAGTCTCTATGCTAAGCTATCTGTTTCCAGTCTCTATGCTAAGCTAGCTGTTTCCAGTCTCTATGCTAAGCTAGCTGTTTCCAGTCTCTATGCTAAGCTATCTGTTTCCAGTCTCTATGCTAAGCTAGCTGTTTCCAGTCTCTATGCTAAGCTATCTGTTTCCAGTCTCTACGCTAAGCTATTTGTTTCTAGTCTCTATGCTCAGCCAGGCTAGCTGTTTTCCAGTCTCTATGCTATGCTAGGCTAGCTGAGCTTCAGGACCAAACGTCTGGGCTGTTATTGGTGTGCGAGGCCTTCGGTCCAGGGGAAGCCGTTCTTCTGCTTCCTTCGTTTGCTGCCGGACTCACAGCCAGTGAACTCGTCTCCACATCGGTGTTTCTTCAGCTGCCTGGAGTCGGAGAAGCCGACGCCGCAGCGCCCGCAGGCGTACAGCTTCACCCCGGTGTGGATCTGCATGTGAGACTTGAGCTGGTTGGACTGCCGGAACTTCCTGCTGCACACCACGCACTCGTAGGGTTTCTCTCCGGTGTGGACCAGCAGGTGGCGGTGGTAGTTCTGCGGCGTCCTGAACTCTTTGCCGCACTCTTCACACTTGTGCGGTTTGACTCCGGTGTGCAGGAGCTCGTGCTGCTTCAGCTGCGACATCAGCAGGAAGCCTTTCTGGCAGACGCTGCAGACGTAGGGCCGGTCGCCGCTGTGCTGCCTCATGTGGTACAGGTACAGGTGGCGCAGGTGGAAGGACTTCCCGCAGGTGTCGCAGGTGAACTCCTTGTTCTCGGCGTGGCTCTTCTCGTGCGTCCTCAGCGTGGTGTTGCTGCTGAAGCTCTTCAGACAGATCTTACAGCTGAAGGGTTTGGCTCCGGTCGGCCGCCGTCGCCCCGCCAACGCCCCCCTCTGCCGGTCCTTGTTGTTGTGGACCAGCTGCTGGTGCTTCTGCAGCTGGCAGTTGTAGAAAAACGTCTTTCCACAGAGGTCGCACATGAAGGGCTTCTCCACGCCGTGGACCAGCATGTGGGTCTTCAGAGCCCAGGTCCCCGTGAAGCCCTCGCCACATTTATCACACCTGAGACCGGAACAGAGATCATGTGACACTTTATCTGAATCAGCATCTTTGTTATGGTGCAATAGCATACATGGTGTTAGTGTTATATATATACATACATATATACATATATATACACATACATACATATATATATACATATATACACATATATATACATACATATATACATATATATACACATACATACATATATATATACACATATATACATACATATACATATATATATATACATACATATATATACACATACATATATATATATACACACATACATACATATATACATACATATATATATATATACATACATACACATACATACATATACATACATACATATATACATATATATATATACATACATATATACATATATATATACATACATATATATACATATATATACATACATATATATACATACATATATATATATACATACATATATATGTATGTATGTATATATGTATATATATATGTATATATATATGTATATACATATATATACATACATATATATACATACACATATATATACATACATATATACATATATATATATATATATATGTATGTATATATATATATATATATATATATATATATATATATATATATATATATACATATATATACATACATACATATACACATATATATATATATATATATATATATATATACATATATATACATACATATACACATATATATATACATATATATATATATACACATATATACATATATATATACACACATATATATATACACAATCTGCCAATCAATCAATCAGTCATCTTTAAACGTATATATATATATATATATATATATATATATATATATATATATATATATATATATATACACACACAATCTGCCAATCAATCAGTCATCTTAAAACGTCTCTTTACTGAGAAAACAGAGAAAGTATTTTCAAGCTGCAACTAGAGAATGATTCTGTTTCATTATGAGTTGTGTTGATGTTGTTGACCTCTGACCTCTGACCCTGCAGTGAGAGCAGTGCACTGCTGAGTACCTGAAGGGCTTCTCCCCGTTGTGGAGGCGCATGTGTCTCTGGAAGTTGTACTTGAGGCCGAAGCTGAGTCCGCAGGTCTGACAGATGAAGGGTTTCTCTCCGGAGTGGACCACTCGGTGCTGCAGCAGCCCCATCTTACACTTGAAGGCCTTGTCGCACTCGCAGCACTTGTAGGGCCGCTCCTCGGAGTGCGACCTCTTGTGGACACGCAAGTTGCTGGCGGTGGAGAAGCTCTTCCCGCAGGCAGGGCAGGCGTACGGCCGGGCGCCGGTGTGGACGGTCTGGTGCTCTCGGAGGCTCTTCTTCCTGGTGAAGCCTTTGCCGCAGACGTCGCACATGAAGGGCTTCACCTGAGCGTGCGACACCTCGTGGTAGCGAAGCGCGCCGGCCGAGGTGAAGGTGCGGTCGCAGACGTGGCACTGCAGCGGCATTTTCTCCAGCCGGTGAGACGCCTGGTGCACTCGGAGCTGCCGCAGCAGCCTGAACTTCCTGTCGCACTGGTCGCAGCGCAGCAGCTTGTCGGGGTCGCTCTCCTGAGCCTCCCTCAGCTGGTGGCTCAGAAGGTGCTTCTGCAGACTCTTGGCCTTGTAGAAACCTTTGTCACAGGAGCTGCAGGGGAAAGGTTTGAGGTGACAGGACACGTGTTTCCTCAGCTGGTGTTTCTGATGGAAACCTTTGTTACAGAGCTCACAGAAGAACCTCTTCTCTTTGTACAGCTCCCTCCTCCTCTTCCTCTCCAGCTCCCTCTGCTCCTCTTCACTCAGAGCTGCACAGGAACACATTGGACATTTCCTCTCAGACACAAACATCAATGGGACACTTTCTGCTTCTCCAGAGTCAGATACTAAAGAGACAGAACAACTGGTTTCCATGGTGACATCCAACCAGCCAACAGAACTAATCTGGTCTTCATGGTCTGCTGACTCCAAATGTTAAACCAGTAACGAGATTAAAAGAGTTCTCATTCAACTTTAGCTGATTCATAAGCTCACCAGTTACCTTCCAAAGAGGGACATTGTGAGTCACTTTATGAATGCACCCGACGTTCTCAAACACATCATCATCATCTTCACCACCACCATCATCATCATCATCATCATCATATTAATACCCATCTCACCTGTTTGACTGTCAACGAGGGTCCCTTCAACAGTTTCCATCTTTATTTCTGTTTCCTGGAAAACAGAGACGTGTGATTCTATTGCTCAGATATGAATTATCATCAGTTATGTCTATTTATTAGAAAAATATGATCCATTATTAAACAAAATATAAATCATAGCCCCTAAACTAAAAGGAAATCTGATTTGAATTGACATTAAACACTTTTACTTAGTTTGTTTTCAAGATATTTATCTATTTACACACACACACGTACATATATATATGTATATATATTTTAAGTAAAAGACTTACAACAACAACAGCCTGGTCCTCTTCAGGTGTGGGCGTGTCTTCCCTGACTGTCACTGGAACACCTGTGAACTCATTGGTTGGCTGATAATTATCCACAGGAAGTGATGTCACTTCCCCAGGTGATTCATCAGGATCTGTGGAAATCTGGTTTATTTCTAACACCACTTCTGTCTGAAGATCAGCCGGAGCGTGAGCTGTGGTTTGATCTGGTTTCTCCGGCAGTACCGGAGGGGTGGGGCTCATCTGGCCTGTGATTGGTCCGGGGAGCGGCTGGCTGATGATGACCAAAGGCACCTGAGGGTTGCTGTTGGCTCTGCGTCTCGATTTGGCTGAGTTGAGGATGGCCATGGCGAGGGCCGCAGGGTTAGCAGCTGGTTGGTTGATGTCCAGTGACAAGGCGGGTCCACCTGGAAGATTCAATACGATTAAAAACAGAGTCAAACGATGTTTCCTTTTCACTTTAACGCAAATGTTTGGGTTATTCCTTCAGCGCCTACGTCATCTACGAGGTCACGACGTGCCTACATCATCAGCGTCTACGTACAGTCTACGAGGTCATTACATTACAGTCATTTAGCAGACGCTTTTCTCCAAAGCGACTTACAGTCAGTAGTATGTTACATATCATTCACCCATTCACACACTGATGACAGGCTACCATCAAGGTGCCACCATCAGACTCTAACTAACATTCATCATCAGTCCACACCGATGGCCTTCAGGAGCAACTTGGGGTTAAGTGTCTTGCCCAAGGACACATCGACTGCCGAAGCCGGGTATCGAACCACCGACCCTCTGATTGGAGAACTACCTTGCTCTCCACTACGCCACAGCCGCCCATGTATAGACACCATCTACGTACAGTCTACGAGGTCACGACGTTCCTACAGTGTCTACGAGGTCACGACGTTCATACGGTGCGAAGACGTTGCTCCAGCCCTAAACCCTAACAGCTCTGAACTTTAACCAAGACCCCTGAAGTATTAAGAGAAACGTCTATCTTGGCATCATCAGACTTTTCCTGTGGAAGCAGGAGAAGTTGTGCCAGAAGTCTTTCAGAGCTCCTACACTCTAAAGAATGTGTTTACACTAAATTATTAAATACCAAAATCTAGCAGTTTTTCCGCATTAAACCAGTTAAATTAAGTTTCAGTTTCTGTTTGGGTTTTTATTAAAAGCTGAGGTTAAAAGTTAAACATAAACAAAGATGTCATCAGTTCATTGAGGCTGTGACTCCAGTCCGTCTCACCTGATGGTTTTATCTTATAAACCGTCTTCGTCTTCTCAACCTTTGACCTCAGTTCACTCTCCAGATGTCCAACTTTGGCCTTCAGAGCTTCATTCTCCGTCGCTAAACTCATATACAGCTCTCTGAAAACTCTGCAGATTTTACGAACAGCCTCTCTGGTCATCACATGGAGGACGGCAGTCAGCTGAACCTGCAGGAAACACGGCGTTATGACAGTAAACAGAATATGACAGTAAAGTTATGACAGTAAACAGAATATCTTTGAAACAAGCAAATAATGAACAGATGTTTTATGTTTTTAATTTATTATTAAATCAATAAATGCATTACAAAGTCCATCTTTGATTAATGTTTATTCTTTACTTTACTATTAATTTATTATTAAATCAATAAATGCATTAGAGTCCATCTTTGATTAATGTTTATTCTTTATTTTACTATTAATTTATTATTAAATCAATAAATGCATTAGAGAGTCCATCTTTGATTAATGTTTATTCTTTATTTTACTATTAATGTATTATTAAATCAATAAATGCATTAGAGAGTTCATCTTTGATTAATGTTTATTCTTTATTTTACTATTAATTTATTATTAAATCAATAAATGCATTAGAGAGTCCATCTTTGATTAATGTTTATTCTTTATTTTACTATTAATTTATTATTAAATCAATAAATGCATTACAAAGTCCATCTTTGATTAATGTTTATTCTTTATTTTACTATTCATTTATTATTAAATCAATAAATGCATTAGAGAGTCCATCTTTGATTAATGTTTATTCTTTACTTTACTATTAATGTATTATTAAATCAATAAATGCATTACAAAGTCCATCTTTGATTAATGTTTATTCTTTATTTTACTATTAATGTATTATTAAATCAATAAATGCATTACAAAGTCCATCTTTGATTAATGTTTATTCTTTATTTTACTATTAATTTATTATTAAATCAATAAATGCATTAGAGAGTCCATCTTTGATTAATGTTTATTCTTTATTTTACTATTAATTTATTATTAAATCAATAAATGCATTAGAGAGTCCATCTTTGATTAATGTTTATTCTTTACTTTACTATTAATGTATTATTAAATCAATAAATGCATTACAAAGTCCATCTTTGATTAATGTTTATTCTTTACTTTACTATTAATGTATTATTAAATCAATAAATGCATTACAAAGTCCATCTTTGATTAATGTTTATTCTTTACTTTACTATTAATGTATTATTAAATCAATAAATGCATTACAAAGTCCATCTTTGATTAATGTTTATTCTTTATTTTACTATTAATTTATTATTAAATTCAAGTCATTTCAAATCCCGTTTCTGTAGTCTCGCGTGATTATAACTCCCAGCAAAGCCGGAAGTGACGGTGGGATTTTCCTCTGAAGCTGTGTGTCCTCCAGACGAACGTTTCCGTGCACACGCCTGCGTTGAAGCACGCACACACGCACGCACACACACACACACAGTCGTGCACTGCGGGGACACACTCGGTACCGGGCCTCACCCGTCGCTGCGGGCCGTCCGCCGCCTCCCGGTGCAGCTCGCACACGGCCGCCTCCACCGCCGCCGCCATGATGAGCTCCGTCTGACACGCGAACGTTTGAGTCCGCTCCATCTGCCGCGAGCCCTCGAGCCTCACGGGGCGCGTGCACAGACACGGGGCGGCGCGCCGGGCCTCGGGGACGAGAGTCCGGTGCCGGTCTGTCGGTAACCGGAGGGGAAAGCGTGAAACACCAACACTTTGGATCTTTGTATTCAAGATGGCGCTCTGACGACATCCGGTTCACTGCCGAGCACCGACCTTTCAAAGTAAAAGCTTTGTGGACGGATGTGTCAGTGTTTTATCTATACAGTTACACACTGTGACCGCTAGAGGGCAGTGACATAAACCTCAGAGACACAACTATTGATCATGAATCTAACAAGCAGGTTTAAACACTTCACAGTATGAGAATACTGTAGTATTATTATATATATTATTACTCTGAAGTAATAATCCAATAAAGTCTCAAGATGGTCAAAGAAATCTCGATGGTTTGTGTGAATGATACGTTTGACAAACTGAACAAGGGAACTTAGTTGTATGTCTGAAATCACAGCTGATTGCATATTTAATGAGACAAATAACAAAAGTCATTATTTATGAAGAAGATAAGAAACTTAGCCAGACTCAGTTTAACTCTGTGTGTTTGTGCATATTTCAACATTTAATCTCCCTGTGGCTCAAACTGATTTACATTGACAGGTTTCACCACTGTATCCCAGAATGCTTTGCTCCAGTCTCATGTTACCTTTGACTTGACATCATGCTAATTAATAAGATCACTCACATCCACCAATAAATCAATACACTGCATCATCAAGTTGTTTCTTTTTGCAGACACTTGTTCATGCACTGCCCCGAAAACTCAGATAGTTACCTGACCATCAGGCAACCTTAAGCAGACTGTCATGTGACCTAAAGGGGACTCTGAGGTAACCTTAAGCAGACTGTCATGTGACCTAAAGGGGACTCTGAGGTAACCTTAAGCAGACTGTCATGTGACCTAAAGGGTACTCTGAGGTAACAGACTGTCATGTGACCTAAAGGGACTGTCATGTGACCTAAAGGGGACTCTGAGGTAACCTTAAGCAGACTGTCATGTGACCTAAAGGGGACTCTGAGGTAACCTTAAGCAGACTGTCATGTGACCTAAAGGGGACTCTAAGCAGACTGTCATGTGACCTAAAGGGGACTCTGAGGTAACCTTAAGCAGACTGTCATGTGACCTAAAGGGGACTCTGAGGTAACCTTAAGCAGACTGTCATGTGACCTAAAGGGGACTCTGAGGTAACCTTAAGGAGACTGTCATGTGACCTAAAGGGGACTCTGAGGTAACCTTAAGGAGACTGTCATGTGACATCGAGGTGACCTTCAGGTGACCTTCGGGTGACTGTCAGGAGACATTTTAATTTAAAGTGGAGTTAAACTTTAATTGAACTGAGTTTAAAGTGCATCTAATTTAAAGCTGAATTGAAGTTAATCAGGAATTCAAGTTTAGTAAAACTGGGGTTGATCTGCAGTTAAACTGAGTTTAAGTGGAATTAAACTGCCGTTAAACTTGAGTTCATCTGTATTTAAACTGGAGTTAAACTGGAGTCAAACTAGATTCAAACTAGAGTAACACTTAAGTTACACTGGAGTTAAACTGGAGTTAAACTGGAACTAAACTGGAGTCAAACTGGAGTCAAACTAGAGTAACGCTTCAGTTACACTGGAGTTAAACTGGAGCTAAACTGGAGTCAAACTAGATTCAAACTAGAGTAACACTTAAGTTACACTGGAGTTAAACTGGAGATAAACTGGAACTAAACTGAAATTAAACTGGAGTTAAAGTGGAGTTAAACTGCAGATAAACTGGAGATAAACTGGAGTTAAACTGGAACTAAACTGAAATTAAACTGGAATTAAACTGGAGTTAAAGTGGAGTTAAACTGCAGATAAACTGGAGTTAATCTACGGTTGAACTGCCATTAAACTGGAGTTAAACTGCAGATAATGGATGAGACCAAACCAACCAACAACGTGCCAAAATATTCTCATTTTAAAATAGTTATTTTTTCATCATAATAAAAGTTATTTTAAATACAAAAACATTATCACTTACTGTCTTTTTCTTCTTTCACACACAGAATCACAGATTGTTTTTTAAATATGAAAACATGTTTGATTGACAGATTCAGCTCATTTTCTTCACACAGAGTAGAGTTTATAAATCTTTTTATCTTTGTACAGCGTTCTGCTACACGACTGTCGGACCTTGAAATACATCTGAATCTTTTCCAGTTGTCAGATATAAAAATATCCAGTAGAAAGACGACAGCTGTGCTACACCTTTACGGCCACGCCTCCAAGCGCTCTGATTGGACAGCAGGAGAACACCTGCTCAGATTGGTCTGTCAATTGTTACTGTTTTATTTACTTATTTTACATCCTCATAAAGTGCTTAATAATAAGTACAAAATAAAACGATGAATCTCTCTACTGATTTTCTCACATTATTTCTTTGACAGTGTCTCAACATCTGGATCGAGACTCACATGAGGTCACGTCCTTTATAAGACGATGGATTTGTTTATGATTAAAAAACAAAATTTAAAGTAACAAAATCAAATATTAGCTGATCCTCTGATGCCTACAAAACTGTCACATATTCAGACTGAATGAATAGTGTATTCATTGATTTACTTATTTATCTGAACTATAAATGTGTAAAAAAATGATTTGCTTCTCTTTGATTTGATTTTTTCCCCCTGTATCTATTTGTTTTGTTAACATTAATTTAATTAATTAATAATCAAAGGTACAAATTCCATTAATATAG
>NC_072449.1:310000-340000 GCF_027596085.1 Anoplopoma fimbria | reverse complement strand
GTTTATAGTTAGGACTGGTTCAGGTTTATAGTTAGGACTGGTTCAGGTCTATAGTTAGGACTGGTTCAGGTCTATAGTTAGGGCTGGTTCAGGTTTATAGTTAGGACTGGTTCAGGTTTATAGTTAGGGTTGGTTCAGGTTTATAGTTAGGACTGGTTCAGGTTTATAGTTAGGACTGGTTCAGGTCTATAGTTAGGACTGGTTCAGGTCTATAGTTAGGGCTGGTTCAGGTTTATAGTTAGGGTTGGTTCAGGTTTATAGTTAGGACTGGTTCAGGTCAATAGTTAGGGCTGGTTCAGGTTTATAGTTAGGGTTGGTTCAGGTTTATAGTTAGGACTGGTTCAGGTTTATAGTTAGGGCTGGTTCAGGTTTATAGTTAGGACTGGTTCAGGTTTATAGTTAGGACTGGTTCAGGTTTATAGTTAGGACTGGTTCAGGTTTATAGTTAGGACTGGTTCAGGTTTATAGTTAGGACTGGTTCAGGTTTATAGTTAGGACTGGTTCAGGTTTATAGTTAGGACTGGTTCAGGTTTATAGTTAGGACTGGTTCAGGTCTATAGTTAGGACTGGTTCAGGTTTATAGTTTGGACTGGTTCAGGTCTATAGTTAGGACTGGTTCAGGTTTATAGTTAGGACTGGTTCAGGTTTATAGTTAGGACTGGTTCAGGTTTATAGTTTGGACTGGTTCAGGTCTATAGTTAGGACTGGTTCAGGTTTATAGTTAGGACTGGTTCAGGTTTATAGTTTGGACTGGTTCAGGTCTATAGTTAGGACTGGTTCAGGTTTATAGTTAGGACTGGTTCAGGTTTATAGTTAGGGTTGGTTCAGGTTTATAGTTAGTTGAAACTGATTAAAATTAGATATGCCAATTCATTTATTTTCACACAATAAGAAACGCAAATCTTCCAAAATAAAATGCAGGCAACATTATCCTGACTTACAGTCAAAAACCATACACTTTGTGCCACACCTGTATCACATTCGACAACACTTAAGTGATCTACTATGGCTACCAACATCGCCACTTACTAGCCACCACTGAAATGGCCCCAACAATAGTCATATAATAATAACTACAGGATTACTCATTCAGTGTTAACGTATATTAAAGTCCGGGTTAGGGTTAGACCACTACCCTGGAAGCTGCTTACGTCTCGCTTGCGTTTCTCTTCCACTTGGGATTCCCAGAAAGATCTGGTGTGGTGATGCAGCGGAATAAAATGAGTGTTGGGTGACATGACTTGCTGATTTGATGAGTGTGTATCTCGATGGCATCAGCTGGAAAGAATGCTTGGTTGCATCTCATAAAAAATGTACTCGCTCGACATTATGATCATATTATATTTGACACTGCTTATCTAATTTATTGGCTTACTTTTTAATTAAAGGTGCCAGAATGTCAGATCTTTGCTACCCATTTTAAACCCTTTGTGCTTGCCCGTGGGGGAATGTTGGGTCTCCGTGAATTAAAGACTACGGTCTAATCTAGAGCTGCTGTATGTGAAAAGTGTCACCAGATAACCTCTACTAGGATTTGACCCTATAAAAATAAAACTTCACATGACCATTTCAGATGAATCGAGGGAGGAAGATGATCCTAATCTGTGTTTGTGTGTGTGATCTGGTTTTATTATCTATGTTTTCTAACGAAATTTGCATTATGGCTTTAGTATGTTTATGCGAATTGATGCAAACTAACATTTTTGGGTGAAGCGTACAAGATTTAGCTCTTTCTTCAAGAAAAGTGGCAGCAAATTTTGAATATGTATTTCAAATTGCAGAACATTGCAACATTATTTTTCTTTTTGCCAGTGTAATGGCCCTCATGATAGATCTGGCTGGTTAGTCTACTCATCTTATGGTAAATTAGAAAGTTAACATGTAGTAAGCTGTCAGCTATTTCATCAGAATGGAATGTCACAATGTGAACAAATGTAACTAAATAATGTGGATAAAACTTAACGCTATTTTGTTGGTAAGAAAGGAAAGAGTGTAACTTTAATGTGCTGCCTTTGACAAAGTCTCGGCTCAGACTCCGGAGCCTCCATGTAATTATTTCATTACCTTCATAAGTATGGACACAACTCATAACCTTGAACTATACTTTAATACATTATCTCGTAAATGGACTTGATTTCTGCCTGAGTCATGTAAGACACATTTTCATTGGCAACAATATCAATGAAAACAACAACTCCCATGATCCCACACTACTTGTGACGTCATCAGTCTGTCCTTTGTTATTGTTTTGATTAAGAGATCCCTAATGGCAGAAATGATATGCCTTGCTTCTGAATTTGGTGAAATTAAATATTTTATTCATCATAAACACTAAATACTAACACATAAAGTTACAGATTTCATGTAAATGTACATCATCATTATGACACGAGAGAGACGGACAAACAGTAAAGTCAGCTGGTGGGTCGCTGCTACAGTTTCGGGGGGAAAGGTTAGATGGCGACTTGCAGGGTTAATGTGGGCAGAGTTTGGTTTAGGTGAGAAAATTGTTTTAATTAGTGTAAAAAAATTCAAAACAATTGGTACATTTTGAATGAGATTAAATCTATTAAAATGCTAAAGTGTAAGTATAATCAGTGAAAGTTTAAAGTTAGTATTAGGTAAGTTTTGTTAGTTTAATGATAGTGTTAATGATAGTATTAATGAAAGTTTGTTAGTATCATTATTAAAGTTTAACAACCCGTTCTCATTCCCATGGCGTCAAATCAAACCAACCCTTTAGTTTGTGTATGTGACGCAGGTAACCACAATGTTAACATATCCGTGTCATTAAGAGACACTCAGAACAAATGCTCAGAGAGTGTGATGACATTGACAAAAAAAAAACAGGCTGGGAGTAAAGGTGAGTGGCTCAAACAAACACAGGACTTTAACCAGGAGACCGCTGTCCTTGTCCCATGGTGTGGTTGAGCTCAAACAAACACAGGACTTTAACCAGGAGACCGCTGTCCTTGTCCCATGGTGTGGTTGAGCTCAAACAAACACAGGACTTTAACCAGGAGACCGCTGTCCTTGTCCCATGGTGTGGTTGAGCTCAAACAAACACAGGACTTTAACCAGGAAACCGCTGTCCTTGTCCCATGGTGTGGTTGAGTTATTTTTAAGCTGCGTTAGTGATGTTTGTGTTGTGTTTTCTGAACTTATGTTACTTTGGTTTAGTTTTATTTAGTTTATGAAGTTATTTTAAGCCCAAACATTATGTTTTTCCTGAACCTAAGTGGATTTGTTGCCTAAACTTCAGCAAGTGTTTTGTTTGTATAAAAAACGTTAGCCACATCACATAATGGACTACCCAGTGCATTAAAAAATGATGCCACGGGTCGGACCAAGCGTCAGTATGGGCCGAGTTGGAATGAGAACGTGTTCAGTATTACTTCACTTTAAATATTGACAAATTTATTTAAATATCAGTTTTAAGTAATCATGTTGAGACAGAATAGAAATAACATTAAATTCAAATACCAAATATTTTACACACAAAGGATATTATGAAATGTTCCTTAAACAAAGTAAAGAAAACACAAGTTTACTAGTTTACATGTTTACAGTTCAGATGTCAGTCAGCTGATGGATCAAAGCTTCTGTCAGCTTGTAAAATGTTTTATGATCTGTCGTTCAGTGACGTTGAATCCTGTTTGGAATATAAAGTATCCAATTATTTTCTATTTAAAATAAAAAAATAAAACTGTTGTTTCTCATCTGAATTACAAAATGGATTGAAGTGAACAGACAGCACAGACACGTAGACAGGTAGATTGGTAGCAGACGGACAGTTAGACAGGTAAACAGACAGGTAGACACATAGTTAGACAGACAGGTGTTTTACAGGTGTCGTACCTGGCTGAGGGCGGGATGATGCGGATCATACAGGTGACGTTGTGGCGTCCCACCTGGTGAAGGAACTCCTGAAGTTGATGCTGAACGGCCAAGTTTACACACCAATTTAGATTCTGCAGATTAGATTGATTTTACATCAATCCACAAAAACATAACAGAAGAAACAGAACCTGTTATTCACCTGATGGTCATCAGTCAGTGTGAGCAGAACAATCACTGTAATCAGGAGACACAAATACAACAGGGAAGAACTGTTGTCATATTTAAACCTGATGTTATAATCCTCATATTTAAAGCTGACCTCACATTTAAACCTGACCTACTGTTATCATATTTAAACCTGACCTCCTGTTATAATCCTCATATTTAAACCTGACCTGTTATAATCCTCACATTTAAACCTGACCTGTTATAATCTTCACATTTAAACCTGACCTCCTGTTATAATCCTCACATTTAAACCTAACATCCTGTTATAATCCTCACATTTAAACCTGACTTCCTGTTATAATCCTCACATTTAAACCTGACCTCCTGTTATAATCCTCACATTTAAACCTGACCTCCTGTTATAATCCTCACATTTAAACCTGACCTCCTGTTATAATCTACACAATTAAACCTGACCTCCTGTTATCATCTTCACATTTAAACCTGACCTCCTGTTATAATCTACACAATTAAACCTGACCACCTGTTATAATCTTCACATTTAAACCTGACCTCCTGTTATAATCCTCACATTTAAACCTGACCTCCTGTTATCATATTCATTTAAAAACATTCACAGTCAGTGATTTATCACCAGCTGTCCTTCATGTATTTGTCACTTTAAACTGTTACTTTCAGTCTGAATTATGTGTTCTTAACCTCTTTGTATTTCTAAATTAGTGACAGTGAGAATGTGTTTAAATGAATAGATTGTTTCTGTATTTGGCAGTGATTTTATCAATCGATCTGATTATAATTACATGTGTATTCTCTAAAATGAATATGCTGCTTAGATGTATCCTTATTGTTCCAGCAGCGTGAAACGGACTTGGGGGTAAATAAATAAATAAATAAATATAAAAACAGAATTCAAAGCAGTAAGAAGGTTTCCTTACATAATTATTAAAATCACACATGAAACCAAGAGTTAACGCTGAAGTTATCTCGCTAACCCCCAAATCCTGCTTTGTAGTGCCGACCTCTGATGTCCTCTATACGCGCCAGTAGTGATGAAACACTCACCTCCTCCTCCTCCTCCTCCTCCTCCTCCTCCAGACAGCATCATGGTGGGGCTGACAGACGACCTACCCATTCTGATTGAAACTGGACTGGACTGTCCGTCTCTGTCTTTGCTGTCATGTCTGGGCAGAGACCTGGAGTCCCCTACAGAGACACAACCAGGTAAAGACATGATGGAGAAGTTAACTAGATTGTTTCCTCAGCAGCTAATTAATTTGTTCAAGATGAAACAGAATCAATCTGAAAGACAAAGAACCCCAAACAGAGACAGAGAACCAGCAGAACCTAAAGCAAACATGGTCAAAAGAATTAACATATAACTTAAAATGATAAAGAGTGCATGAGAACCTGTAAGATAAAGAAAGAATTAGAACCTAAAGAACTATCCAGGTTCTTTCTAATGACATTTAAAGCTCTTTACCAAAGTGATTAAAGTGTTTGAGTTTAGGAAGCTGCAGCAGGAAGTGACAAAAAGTAGACAGGAAGTCATAGAAACTCTCAACCCCCCTAAATGGTAAATGGACTGTTCTTGTGTTTCTCTTTTGTAGTCTTCAGACCCCTCGAAGCTCTTTAACACTACACATCATCATTCACCGATTCACATCCATTCATACATTGATGGGAATTGATACCATGCAAGGTGCCACCTGTCCATATATATATATATTTATTTATATTTATAAAAAATATTAAGTAATTATAAATGACTACAGAAGTTTTAGAAATTCACCAGCAGGTTCTTATGGCAACAAAACTATGCTTTATTACCAATCAACAGAACTATCCACTGGAACAATGAGAACCTAACCAGAAAGAATAATTCTAATTTTACATCCACTACGCCAACTCTGTAAGGTCTCTCCATCATTTGAACCCTTTGGGATTTAATTCAGAGAGAAGTTCCATAATAAGAAGTGTTCATTTACTTGATTTGCTACACTTATTTTCTGAGGAAATGTGATTCACTGCCTACCCTCTCCATGAAATTATTATGAAAATATTTCTTCTTATTATGTTTTTTTCCTTCCTCTCTTCTTTTTTTTCATCATAATTTACATATGTTCTGTTACAATGATGAATGTAAGAATGGAGTTGTATTTGTTTTGGTATCTGTATCTCAGTTTGAAGCCTGATGGTCTATGTTTTGTCAGAACTTCACACATTGTAATTGATGATTATTACAATAAAGACAATTACAAACAAAAAAACACTTAAAACCTGGTAGATTGGAACAATGATTTGATAGAATGTTGTCTGACCAATCTATTTAGCTTGTACTCCAATAGCTGTTGAATTGACAGGACAGCTTGATTGATCCGTCACATTTTTAGACTGTCAAGGCTTCACATCTTTACGGCTGTTATTTCATGAATTCTCACATCCTACTTATTCTATATCAAATCTAAAATCATGACTGATATATTTCACTCCTCTTCAGGTTTTGATTTCTTAATAATAGAACAAACTTGCAGGCTGGTAAGATAATGCGAGGTCGGTTTGTGTGATTCATTTATGTGAATATTTTGATTAAATTATTTGTATCATTAAATCAGTGTTACCTGACTGCTGCTGTGTATTTTAGGGGAACAAATTCATCACCTCATTTATCTAATAAAATGATCTTCAGTCAGACGGCAGACTGACGGTGGTCACCTTGGAAACACTGTCTCGATGGAGACAAAAGCAACTGAGGTTAATCTTCCTGCACAGAACTGCAGAGCTTCATCTCTCAGATTTCCAGAACATTCAGCTGTTGATTCTCTGTTTGTTCTAACAGCATTGATGAGATGATTTTCTCCCGACAGTCCATCTTTCTGTCAGACTGATGGATGAGACGATGGAAATGAAAGATAACAGTGTTTATAAACAGCAGCCAGAAAAGAAATCAGACTGCAAATACACATTCATTCATCTTTTCAATCCTCTGTTCTATGACTGCAACCATCTTTTTCTCTCTCAGCTGAAATATCTCTGCTAAAAATATAATATCATTCATTATATCCAGTAGAGCCACACCTGCTCAGGTAGACTCAGGTATGTTGAGGGGATTTTATTATTTTATTATTTTAATATTGTTACGTAATGTTTTAAAGGGTTAGGGTCTCTGTTTAGACAGAAGTTTTCGGACAAAGAGCCTGCTCTGAGTTAACAGCCTCTAGTCAGTAAATAAAACCTTGTCAGACAGGCATTTCTTGTGAGCATTTGATGGAAATCTTCCATGGTGGTCTCAGGTCTGAATAAACACCCTGATCATGACAACTCGTAAGAGACACAATGTCAATCTGAATGTCAGACCTGAAACATTTCTGCATCTGGAGATGAATGTACACATGCAGAGAAAGAAACGTGTATCTTGTTCTACCATCTAGAATGCCTGTAATAAATGTGTTAGATGAACTAGAAAACTTTGAAAGACATAATTTCAGAGCTTTTACGGAGATTCTTGTCAGATTAGTCTGCAAAAATGATTTAGACCTGTAAAACAACAGTAATAATCAAGACGGACCGCTCTCTCTATTTTTCAAATTTAATTCATTACAAATGATAAAACTACATCATATAAAACAGCATCAAACTATACCACAGATGGGGCTTGACTACTGTTTTGTTGTCAATGTTTGTATACATGACAGGCAGACGTAGTGTTCAGGAGACATTTCCTATGTTAATAATAAACAATAACCTGTCCTTATATAGTGTTCAGGAGACATTACCTATGTTAATATTAAACAATAACCTGTCCTTATATAGTGTTCAGGAGATATTTCCTATGTTAATATTAACCTATGTTAATATTAAACAATAACCTGTCCTTATATAGTGTTCAGGAGACATTTCCTATGTTAATATTAAACAATAACCTGTCCTTATATAGTGTTCAGGAGACATTACCTATGTTAATATTAAACAATAACCTGTCCTTATATAGTGTTCAGGAGACATTTCCTATGTTAATATTAAACAATAACCTGTCCTTATATAGTGTTCAGGAGATATTTCCTATGTTAATATTAAACAATAACCTGTCCTTATATAGTGTTCAGGAGACATTTCCTATGTTAATATTAAACAATAACCTGTCCTTATATATAGACATTTCCTATGTGTCCTTATATAGTGTTCAGGAGATATTTCCTATGTTAATATTAAACAATAACCTGTCCTTATATAGTGTTCAGGAGATATTACCTATGTTAATAATAAACAATAACCTGTCCTTATATAGTGTTCAGGAGACATTACCTATGTTAATATTAAACAATAACCTGTCCTTATATAGTGTTCAGGAGATATTTCCTATGTTAATAATAAACAATAACCTGTCCTTATATAGTGTTCAGGAGACATTACCTATGTTAATATTAAACAATAACCTGTCCTTATATAGTGTTCAGGAGACATTTCCTATGTTAATAATAAACAATAACCTGTCCTTATATAGTGTTCAGGAGATATTTCCTATGTTAATAATAAACAATAACCTGTCCTTATATAGTGTTCAGGAGATATTTCCTATGTTAATAATAAACAATAACCTGTCCTTACATAGTGTTGAAGGGCGTTTCCTATGTTAATAGTCAACAATCACCTGTCCTTATATAGCTGACATAGTATTGGTGTCAATTTGATAGTCTGACTGTAGTAATGATGTAGAACAGATGTTGTACAAATGTTACACTGATTGTTATTTCTTACCTTCACTCCCTCTGCTCTTCCTGCCTCCTGACACTTTCTTCATCACCTGTCTACCTGAGGTAAACAGGTTGTTGAGTTCATCCAATGGACTTGTGGGTGTCTGTGACCTCATGGACACGTTTTGCATGGAGCCATGGGTGGAGGAGGAGTTACTCAGTTTAGCCCCGCCCTCCCCAGCCCTGTGTGAGGATGAGGAAGAGGAAGAGCGGGGCATACTTCCTCCTGCCATCAGAGCGTCATACGGTGGAGGTCTCTTCAGGCTCAGGGGAGTCAGAGAGCGCCCCATGCTGACCGGAGAAGGACATGCTGATTGGCTTCGGGGGTAACCATGCCCACTGTGGGCGGAGCCAGAGGACTTGTAGAGGTTGGAGTGGAGGGGTGGAGCTGATGAGCGGCCGGAGGAGGTGATGGTGTGTGTGGAGGCCAGGTCTCGTTCTCGTTCTCGTTCTCGGTCCCGGTCTCGTTCTCTGTCCCGGTCCCGATCCCGGTCCCGGTCTCGGTCTCGATCTCGGTCTCGGTCTCGGTTTCGGTCTCTGTCTCGGTCCCGGTCTCGGTCCCGCTCCTTGCGATGGTGGGTGGAGCTTTGAGGATGTTCGACACCACCCGACTTGCTGTAGGAGGCATTATCCATCATGGGCAGACGTGTGACCTCTAAAGGGGTGAGGGGGGACTCATCAGAATTCGGGGAGCACTGAGCAGGGAGGGGGGGGAAGACGAGTAGCGGTGGGCGGTGAGTCAAGAGGTTAGGGAAAGGTGGAGGGATGTCGCAGAGAGAGCCACGAGACGTCCAGGCTTCAGGATCTATGATGGTGGAGTGAGCATCCTGCAGGAAGTCCTCAAACATCGGATACTTCATCTCCTCATACACCGACTCACTCTGCTCGTCCTCCACAGCGTCTTGACCTTTGAGGTCTCGCAGGATGTTTCCCACCATCTCAATGTAGACGGGCTCCTCGTCGTCTGTGTCCCTCGATGCCGGACTTTGACTCTGGGATGAAGATTTATCCCACCTCAAGGAAGACTTCTTGTTGCCATGGGTTTGGATGTAAGACTCATCAAAGGAGGTGCTGAGCTGGGTGTTTGGGTTTCTTTTAGGTTTGGGTGGAGGCATCTTCTTGTAATCTTCACTGTAGAAATGGCATCGAGCTGCAGACAGACAGACAGACAGACAGTGATGTTAAAATCTTAAGAGACTGACTGAAGCTCCATCCCTTCCTAAAGATACAATTCTTACACATGGCACTTTCCATTTGCTACAGATTTAACCGAGCAGGTGTCACCTGCATGAGACAATGGAAAACACAATAAAGAAAAGCACCTGGTACAAAAAAAGAGTTGCACAGACGTACCATGCAGTAAGAACACAGCATATATTAACCCAGACTTTTTTTCTCAGGCCCATAGAAGGAGCATCTGGCAAAGGCAGAGAGATGAAGAAAAAAAATCTAAGCAGGTTCAACCAGCAGTTCAATCAGAAGACACAAGTAAGATGAAGAAAGATAATTGTTTATTATTATCAGATGATATGTGATGATACCGTCTTAACAGAGCAGCAGCAAGATTAATCCCCCTGTATAGTCCAGACAATGGTGACGTAGTGGGGGCCAATGAGGCTGATTGAATGATGAAGTTGATGAAGCTGATGAATCTACGAAGAGCAGATGGGGAGGTGGAGGGCCACTTAACAGCAACATGAACGTAGTAGAAGCAGAGAGACAATCATATTTAAAAAGCATTGGCAGCAAGATGATAGGCTAACATTGTAATGTTATTGGATAGAAGAGAGCAGCTGATCAGAACAGATGATTGACAGCCCAAAACAATGACAGAGAGGAAATTAAGAGGGACCATTCATGAGAATGAGTGAATGACAGATGTATGAGAAATAAACTACAGGCCAAGCCATGAAATAGTATAGTCTTCCTGGTTAAGCTTAGGCTATAGCTTCATGTGCTTGGGTTATCCAACAGGTGTAATGTTTAATCAACAGGTGTCATGTATGTTAAACTCCGACAAAGCTGAAGTTATTCTACTAGGCCCAGATCACTTTCAAAATCAATTATCTAATGATACAGTTTCTCTAGATAGCATTGCTCTGGCATCCAGCACTACCATTAAGAACCTCGGAGTTATCTTTGATCAGGATCTGTCTTTTAACTCTTATATAAAACAGATCTCAAGGACAGCCTTATTTCATTTACGTAACATTTTGAAAATCAGGCAAATCCTGTCTCAAAGCAGAAAAACTAGTTCATGCATTTGTTACCTCTAGACTAGATAACTGTAACTCCTTATCATCAGGCTGCTGTAATAAGTCTCTTAAATCTCTACAGTTGATCCAGAATGCTGCAGCACGTGTGATGCTGCTCTAACTGGCCAGGCACCGTCTTATCTTAAGGAACTTATAGTTCCATATTACCCAACTAGAGAGCTGCGCTCCATCAATGCAGGGTTACTTGTGGTTCCTAGAGTATATAAAAGTAGGATGGGAGCCAGAGCCTTCAGTTATCAGGCTCCTCTTCTGTGGAACCAGGTTCCAGTTTCAGTCCGGGGGGGCAGAAACCCTCACTACATTTAAGAGCAGGCTTAAGACCTTCCTTTTTGATAGGACTTATAGTTAGGGCTGGTTCAGGTTCGCCTTGGTCCAGCCCCTAAATAAGCTGCTATAGGCCTAGACTGCCGAGGGACTACCTAGGATACACTGAGCTCCTCTCTCCTCTTCTCTCCCTCCATCTTTATGTATTCATGTCCTATTTATGGACATTACTGACTTTGCTTCTTCCCGGAGTCCTTGTACTTTCTCTCCTCGCAGGTTCCCATGAATCAGGGTTCTATCTGGACTGTGGTCGTGCCTCCTGCTGTGGCCCTGCTGAAACCCACTGCTACTACCACTATTAATATGAGTCACACTACTAATACTATTCCCTGTACCATTACGCTTATTGGCTTTGCTTCTACCATAAAGCCCTTTTGCTTTCTCGCCTCGCAGGTTTCGCTGAATCGTTGTGGTACCTGGACCGTAGTCGTGCCTCCTACTGTGATCCAGCTGACACCCACTGCTACTTCGATTATTATTATTAGTCACATTACTTTACTATTCCCTATATCATTATTTAAATTCTACTATAGTCATTGCTGCTTTTATAAGTAGTCTTAACTTTTTCCTACGTTACTCTGCTTACTACTGTGATTATATGAATCATTTATGTCATATACATTGAATGTGTTGTATCTCTGTTATGCTGTTCATTCTGTACACATGACATCTATTGACTTCTGTCCATCCTGGAGAAGGATCCCTCCTCTGTCGCTCTCCCAGAGGTTTCTTCCTTTTTTCTCCCTGTTAAAAGGTTTTTTTAGGGGAGTTTTTCCTGTGCTGATGTGAGGGTTCCGGAACAGAGGATGTGAGGGTGTAAGGACAGAGGATGTGAGGGTCTAAGGACAGAGTATGTGAGGGTGTAAGGACAGAGGATGTGAGGGTCTAAGGACAGAGGATGTGAGGGTCTAAGGACAGAGGATGTGAGGGTGTAAGGACAGAGGATGTGAGGGTCTAAGGACAGAGTATGTGAGGGTGTAAGGACAGAGGATGTGAGGGTCTAAGGACAGAGGATGTGAGGGTCTAAGGACAGAGTATGGCGTATGTGTACAGATTGTAAAGCCCTCTGAGGCAAATTTGTAATTTGTGATTTTGGGCTATACAAAATAATTGAATTGAATGTTTAACCAACAGGTGTTATGTTTAACCAGCAGGTGTCATATTTAACCAGCAGGTGTAGTTGTTTAACCAGCAGGTGTAATGTTTAACCAACAGGTGTCGTTGTTTAACCAGCAGGTGTAATGTTTAACCAACAGGTGTAATGTTTAACAAACATTACATTACAGTCATTTAGCAGACGCTTTTATCCAAAGCGACTTACAATCAGTAGTATATATATTACATATCATTCACCCATTCACACACTGATGACAGGCTACCATCAAGGTGCCACCATCAGACTCTAACTAACATTCATCATCCAGTCCACACCGATGGCAAGCCTTCAGGAGCAACTTGGGGTTAAGTGTCTTGCCCAAGGACACATCGACTGCCGAAGCCAGGTATCGAACCACTGACTCTCTGACTGGAGAACCACCTTGCTCTCCACTACGCCACAGCCGCCAGAGGTATCATGTTTAACTAACAGGTGTAATGTTTAACCAACAGGTGTAATGTTTAACCAACAGGTGTCATGTTTAACCAACAGGTGTAATGTTTAACTAACAGGTGTAATGTTTAACCAACAGTTGTCATGTTTAACCAACAGGTGTCATGTTTAACCAGCAGGTGTCATGTTCAACCAGCAGGTGTCATGTTTAACTAGCAGGTGTCAGGTTTAACCAGCAGGTATCAGTTTTAACCAGCAGGTCAGGTGTTGGGTTCTCACCTTCAGCCTGCTCCGAAGTCTCTTTGGTCTCTTCAGTTTCTGTCTTGGTGACTCCGGAGCCTCCATTCACCGCCTCAGAGCTGCTGCTCAGTTTGGTGTTGGGGTCTCTCTTGGGTTTTGGTGGCGGTTGTTTACGGTTGGGATTGGAGTCGTCGTCTCCACCCACCGAGTGGAGAGATTGGGATCGGACAGTGAAGCCCTGACTGGGTGGTGGCAAACGGTCCTGCGGTGCCGGCATTGTCATGAAACCCATCCTGAAATGTTTCCCAGAGTATGCGCCATCTGTTGCCATGGCAACATCTTCACCAATCCTGGATAGACCAGTAGAAAGATACAATTGTAGATCATCAACCAACACAACACCCTATAGAATACATAGTTTCATGAGTGATGGAAACCAAAACTAATCTGATTAACAATTCAAAACAAACACTGAGGTGTAACTACAATAAGAATACTGAGGGTTACTCTGTGCTGTATTTTATATTACTGTACTGCCTGTATCCTTTATAAATAAACACATTCTAATCATATTCGGTCACACGCTTACTATGCATTAGCTGGCTCCGCAAAGTCTAAAACTCCCGTCAGAGAAGTCAAGAATCAAGTATCACGATGGTGGTTATCAACATTTGTTTGCTAAGTTTCCACTGCATGGTACGCCGTGGTGAATGCTGATTGAGCAGCATTCACCCTATTGAGATCCAAATCTTTATCTATCTTCTTCAACTTCAATTTCTTATATCTCTTCCACATCTTCTACATACATACATACATTCAGCTACAGAAACCGTTCAAATATGAAAACATTCAGCTCTTTTAAGACTTTGCTATGACTTTTCTTGTTTCTTCCATTTATACATTCTAAGATATTAAACTATATATATTTGATTATATTGGAATCAAACAGACTTACACATCTGGCCATAACAGCCTAAAAGTAACAAGCTCTCCAAGCAACTTTCGTGAAGGCAACCATTTTAACTCTGAACATCAAATTCTGGAGCACAGAAACAGTTTTCAAACCTGCTCCCCTGCTCACAGCAGGTGACACCACACACAAATTTCACACAGCATTTAAAACGTTAAGTGTTAGCTCAGTTTTTGTCTGGGAAGCAGTGGATGAAAAGTGTGCTCAGCCTTTAGTTCAAGCATTGAGCTGTCTGACAGACGACCACTTTCACAGTCTCCAAAACGGACAAAAGATGTCTTATGCTGTACAGATTGTAAAGCCCTCTGAGGCAAATGTGTGATTATGGCCTACATTGATCAAATTGAATTGAATAAAAACAAATAGCAGTTACCATCAGTACAGCAACCTTAGACTGATGCTACACAGACACAGGGGATTGAGCTGAGCTAATTAGTGCAATTGTACGTCCCTGGGTCTGCACGGTGGTGTAGTGGATAGCACTGTCCCCTCACAGCAAGAGAGGCCCGGGTTCAATCCCCAGTCTACACGGCCTTCTGTGTGGAGTTTACATGTTCTCCACCATGTCAGCGTGGGATCTCTCCGGGTTCTCCGGCTTCCTTCCACAGTCAGCCCTGTGATAGACTGGCGACCTGTCCAGGTGAACCCTGCCTTCAACCAATGACAGCTGGGATTGTTCCAGCCCCCCGCAACCCTTAACAGGATAAGCAGCTACAGAGGGCCTTTCACACCAGTTTTAGCTTCCCTTCATTGGCTACCCATCTATGTCAGATCAGACTTTAAATTGTAAATTGACACTCCCCTTATAACTGCCTGATCTCCTTAATCCTTTTACTCCAATCAGGACTCTCCAGTCTCAGAATACAAGACACTCATATTGATGCTGGCTTTCTGTTTAATGAATTATAATTACAATTTCAAAGGATTGTTCCGCTCAAATACTATTTCTGTCCAAGTATTTATAGTTGTAGACGGATTTCCTCTTTGCTGGGCTCGTCCTCTTGCTGGGGATGTCTTCTGTTCCTGGAAAGGCCTCCTGGCCAGGCACATGCTCTTCACCTGTGTCCATTTTGCTTGGCAACTCCTCTTTCCCGCGCTCATTCACCCCGCCAGGCACGTCCTCGCTGGGCTTGTCTTCACCGGGTTCATCAGTGGTCTGAGCCAACAGTGGCAGATACCCTCTGACTTTGGAATGCATTTCTTTGCTTCGCAATTTAGGTCCAACCATTTTCTTAATTTCAGGTATCATCCATTTAACTCATTGCATTCATTCGTTTGTGACACCACTGCTGAGGTCACTAAACAATATATATTTTTACTCACCTCCACCTAACCCGAAGAACCTTTCTGTTTCAATAAGAATCTTTATTTTGACTGCTTTGATGTTAGAGAGAATACTTGATGTACCAACCCTTTATATACTGAACGTCACTATTCGGAAGGGTTTTGTGTTGACCATTTACGGTTTAATGTGGGAATGTAGAAGATGGAATGTGAAGCTATTCTACATGCACAGCACATGTGTTTGAAGACGTCATTATCTGTATCTGTTCAACCAACAAAATGATCTGTCTTTCATCAGGTATAACCCCAAAAGTGGCCGTGGTTGTATTTCCTGACTTAATTTTCATTTGCAATGTTTGTGCTCAGCTTCAAATTAAAGGGTTAGGGTTCGGATATACAGCGGGTAAAATAAGTATTGAACACGTCACCATTTTTCTCAATAAATATATTTCTAAAGGTGCTATTGACTATTTTCACCAGATGTCGGTAACAGCCCAAGTAATCCATACATACAAAGAAAACAAAACAAATAAGTTCAGAAATTAAGTTATGTGTAATAAAATGGAATGACAGGGAAAAAGTATTGAACACGCTTACTGAAATGTATTTAATACTTGGTACAAAAGCCTTTGTTGGTAATGACAGCTTCAAGACGCCTCCTGTATGGAGAAACTAGTCGCATGCATTGCTCAGGTGTGATTTTGGCCCATTCTTCCACACAAACAGTCTTCAAATCTTGAAGGTTCCGTGGGCCTCTTCTATGAACTCTGATCTTTAGTTCTTTCCATAGAGTTTCTATTGGATTCAGGTCAGGTGATTGGCTGGGCCATTCTAGCAGCTTTATTTTCTTTCTCTGAAACCAATGGAGAGTTTCCTTGGCTGTGTGTTTGGGATCATTGTCTTGCTGAAATGTCCACCCTCGTTTCATCTTCATCATCCTGCTAGATGGCAGCAGATTTTTATCAAGAATGTCTCGGTACATTTTTCCATTCATCCTTCCTTCAATTATATGAAGTTTGCCAGTGCTGTATGCTGAAAAACAACCCCACACCATGATGTTCCACCTCCAAACTTCACTGTTGGTATGGTGTTTTTGGGGTGATGTGCAGTGCCATTTGACCTCCAAACATGGTGTGTATTATGGCATCCAAAGAGTTCCATGTTGGTCTCATCTGACCAGACTGTATTCTCCCAGTATTTCACAGGCTTGTCTAAATGTTGTGCAGCAAACTTTAAACGAGCTTCAACATGCTTTTTCTTCAGCAGTGGAGTCTTGCGTGGTGAGCCTGCATACAGGCCACGGCGGTTGAGTGCATTACTTATTGTTTTCTTTGAAACAATTGTACCTGCTGATTCCAGGTCTTTCTGAAGCTCTCCACAAGTGGTCCTTGGCTCTTGGACAACTCTTCTGATAATTCTTTTCACTCCGTCAGAAATCTTGCGAGGAGCACCTGGTCGTGGCCAGTTTATGGTGAAATGATGTTCTTTCCACTTCCGGATTATGGCCCCAACAGTGCTCACTGAAACATTCAGAAGTTTAGAAATCCTTCTGTAACCAATGCCATCAGTATGTTCTGCAACAATAAGGTTGTGAAGGTCTTGAGAGAGCTCTTTGCTTTTACCCATCATGAGATGTTTCTTGTGTGACACCTTGGTAATGAGACACCTTTTTATAGGCCATCAGTTGGGACTGAACCAGCTGATATTAATTTGCACTGACAAGGGGCAGGACTGCTTTCTAATTACTGATAGATTTCAGCTGGTGTCTTGGCTTTCATGCCTTTTTTCACCTCCCTTTCTTCATGTGTTCAATACTTTTCCCCTGTGTCATTCCATTCTATTACACATAACTTCATTTCTGAACTTATTTGTCTGGGTTTCTTTGTATGTATGGATTACTTGGGTTGTTACTGACATCTGGTGAAAATCTCATGTCGATAGCACCTTTAGAAATATGTTTACTGAGAAAAATGATGACGTGTTCAATACTTATTTTACAAAATTTAAATCAAAGTCCTATTTTGCAATCAGCATGGGCACTTTTATTTTGTGGCCACAATAATATGAATGGATGTTAAGACACATTACTGATAGACAAAGTGTTTTTTCCCCCCCATCTGATAGGTACATCCCTAATGCAACACTTTTTCAAGATGTGATTTATGAAGGGCAAATGTGTTCTATAATAAGGTTTTATTTTTTGGGGCTAATTTTGAAAATCAATAGCTCTTCTTAGTGTATTTCACAGATTTTTCGGGTCACAAATTACCACAACTTGGGTGTGTTTTAAAGGGGCAGATGTAGTGATGTGTTGGCCCCAGGAAAACACTATCTTGCTTTATTTATCACCCTATCTCTATTTTTTATTTATTTATGGATTTAAACTAATAACTATTAAAAGTTAAACTTATACAGTTATACTGGACAGTAAGAGTCCTTAATTCAAATGTTAACTTCAAGTGCAGAGTAAAATACTCATTATCAGCCCAATGTACTCAAAGTTACTTAACGTCTGTTCAAGGTGGAGCTCTCAATTCTAATATGATGCTGAATAGTTAAATGAATAATAGTTCATCATAATTGAATTGTTAAATTTTGTAAGTCAAATCTGAAACGCATCTTTGTCAGGTAAATTAAGTACTGCAATGTTTTATCACTGAAGTAGTAGTACACAGATAGTGGTAGACAGCTGATCTGACCCTGGAGTTTTTTCCTGAACTAGAGTGTATTTGTGTGGTTCTGACTGTGAGTAGCGGTGACTTGGGTGTATTCCTCAACATGTCATGGCAGGTGTGTTGCTGAGGACCAGAGGAAGCTCAGTGTTGAGTGTAAAGTGAGCAGCAACACATATAAATGATGTGTGTTGGTGTATTATTTATCATTAATTTCAACAGCAGCAAACTGAATATTTAAGGTCTAATTTACTTCTCATATATTTCGTCTAGCATGTTTCAGCTCAGAAGAAACATTTTCTCTTTTTATCTGTGATTTTAGAGGAAATTGATTGATCCTTTGGATAACCAACCAATGACCAACTGTCGTTCTCAGCAAACATTGCATCGGTCACATGCTCCTGCAGATTCCTCCTCTACAACATCAGGAGGATTCTCCCCTTCCTCACTGAGGAGACGGCGCAGGTGCTCATCCAGGCTCTGGTCATCTCCCGCCTGGACTACTGCAACTCACTACTTGCTGGAGCCCCGGCGTCGGGTTAGACCCCTGGAGCTTGTCCAGAAAGCTGCAGCACGTCTGGTGTTCAATCGCCCCAAGTTCTCCCACACAACTTCCCTTCTCCGTTCCCTACACTGGCTCCCTGTAAGAGCTCGCATCCAGTTACAGACTCTGGTGCTAGCCTACAGGGCAGTGAAAGGAACAGCTCCTTCCTATCTCCAGGCCATGGTCGAGCCCTACACCCCCGCCCGACCACTTCGCTCTGCTGCCTCGGGGCGACTGGTTGCCCCGTCGCTCAGAGGTCCCTGCGGCCGATCCACCCGGTCACAGCTTTTTTCTGTCCTGGCCCCTCAGTGGTGGAATGAACTCCCCACTGACGTCAGGACAGCAGAGTCGCTGCCCATCTTTCGGCGCAGGCTGAAAACTCACCTCTTCAAGAAGTACTACCCGGAGCCTTCCTCGTAGCACTTATTGCACTCGTATTAGTTGTTGCACGTATTGTATTCGTATCAGTTCGCTGCACTTATTGTATTCATATTCGTTTACTGCACTTATCCTATTCGTAGTAGTTTGTAGCACTTATTGTATTCGTATTAGTCTGTTGCAATTATTGTTTTCGTAGTAACTTGCCTCTGCACTATACTTTTGCTCTGGTTTATGCTTTAAGATGCTTGTTTAAGAAAGGAGATGCACTTATGACTTCTGGTGACTAGTAGTTCTCTTGAATACCTATGTTGAATACACTTCCTGTAAGTCGCTTTGGATAAAAGCGTCTGCTAAATGCCTGTAATGGAATGTAATGTAATGATAACAACCTTTGTATGTACATTCAGAAGTGGTCACATGTTTAAGGTTTAATTTGTTTGTGTGTTTTCTACCTCTTGATGGCTTCTTCCTGTCGTCTCTTCTTCTGGTGTTTTTCCTGCAGGTAGGTCCAGTTAGTCTGGTTGCGAATGCGGTCGCTCTCTCTGGCAATGTCAGAGGCGTTTTGGATCACCAGACCGTCGTATGTTCGAAGGCCGCTGTCCTCCACATACTGAAAAAATCTCCTGAAAGAAGACGCTTCCTCCTGAGACGTCATGACTCTCCAAATGACCTGAGAGGAGGATCAGAAAGGAGCATATCTCTGTAACCCATAACACTGATTAAAGTCTGTCTCTTAAATTAATAAAAATTGTTCATTGGGCTACATTGAAAGCTGACTATAGAATGTATGATGTGAAATGTAAATGAAATTAAAAGTACAATGAAATCACAGTTACAATGTTACTCTTTCATTAGGTAATGTATACTATGATCTCAACCATTATTATGTGGAGTGGGAGTGTTGGCCTCTCAGCTTTTTGTTTGCTGTATGTTGTGCAGGCCGGACATGGTTTACATGTCATTAACATTACATTAATATATGGTGGTATACGCAACACACAGTGTGTCTTTCATTTGTGAACAAAAGGGAGAGTTTCTTCGGTGTATTTTCATAGCATTCAGCAACTCAATGCAGTCAGCTGGCAGTGTCTGTACACACAAGGGATCAGATCCGCCTGTTATCTCAGATGTAATGTATGTTCTTCATTTTCCTCTTAGGTTTTTAAGTAGGGTCAGTGTTACACACTTTGCAACATATCTCAGCCTCTATGCTAAGGTGTTGTTATAAAGGGGTGAATATTAGTTTCACAATACTAAAGGAGTATGGGGTTGTTTGTAGAGTGTTAGTTTTTTAGTTTAAAGCATGTTCTTACTTGTTTTTTTCAGGTTTTGTTAACCTTTGTCAAACCAGTGATTCTTATTTGTTGTATTTGTTTAGTTTAGCTTTACCTGCCGTTCTCTTTAAGATTAAATTTTGTTATGGACAGCCTTGCATCTGCTTTCAGTAGTTGCAGTGTGGGGGTGTCCTACTGTTATAGTAATAATTTAATCTTTTTACTATTGCTTCACCAGTACTCTCTCTCCCTGTCTCTCTATCATTCCCCTCCCCCACCTCTCAGTCTCTCAGCATCCTTCTAAAAATGGAACAGGGAGTCAGCTGGTGGTAACCTAGCAACAGCAGCATCTCTCAGAGGAGCATGATGTAATGCTTCCTGTCCTCGGGTGAGGAAGAGGAAAGGAGATTTAAAAGAGGAAAAGGGGAGATAAAAAAGGAAGAGAGGAGGAGGACCCAGGAATCTGAGAAGGGGATAGCAAAGGGGTGGGTGGGGGTGATGGGGTGGGTTGTTCGGTGTTGAGGGGAATAAAGGGCAGAGGGGGGGATCCAGTTTGGACAGAAACCCACAGAAGCAGTCCAGCATTCCCCTCTTTAGCTCCTCCAGCAGGTCAGGTGTTAATATGACCTCAGAGTGGAGGCCCAGCAGATCCAAGCATTCCAGTTCAGTTTATTGCACATTAGGACGGTTATTCTTGTGTTTCAATTGGCAAAAGTTTGGATGGTACCCGTAGAACCACTTGGTTTTAACATTACCCCCTCCACTTTTTTAAATACTCTATTGATGCAATGGAGACTACACTGTTCAAGTGGCTCTTTTTTTTCAAAAATGTAGCAACACTTTTCCGGAGACAATCTATGAGTCCATTATTTGAAACCTTGGAAAACATGTTGAGGAGGAATTCATACAATAAGTGGAGGAACTAATTCCATGAATATGGAATTGGCGGTTGGGGGTCCCAGTCAACACCAGGCCAGTTCCTGGGTTGGGGCTCCGAGTTGACGTCTCAAAAGTTTCTGTGTTGGGGTACTGGTCAACAACTGCTGCACCTGTCCAGTTGGGGGTTTGACAGACCCTCCCCCCTCCCCCGTCTAAACTGCAAGTGCATACGATGTGTTTCTACTCGACGTCTCACACAACAGATATGCCGTCATTGAATATATACAGATGTGTGCACTGCACTTCCGCTCCGTCTCACCGCGTCTTGAAGTCTTTTGAAATTTTCTGCATTTTTTTCAGAGATGTGACGGAGACACTTGCTTGAGCATACTTCAGAGTGAACAGTCAGCCGGTAAAATCATACTTTATCTTTCATTTAGTAGGCAGTATTCAGCATGTTTTTACACAATTTTGAACAGAGCCTGTATCTCTGGCCGTTGAACAGCTGATAGAGGTCGATGCTGGGAGTCGGCGATGCACTCAGCTGTGTTATCAATAGCGTCCCCTATCACTGGGGGCCGGTTAAAAGTTGTCAGTGAGTAGTCAGCAGTCAATCTATGTTGTATTTCCTACCTTATATGTGCAATAATGTATATCCAACCAGTCAATCTGATCATATTGTTATTTTAGCTTTTGTTGTTATTTTACGATTTAATAATTTATTATACCTTTACTGTTTAATTATTTGTAGTACTTGTTTTTTTTGTTTCTTTGTATTGTTTTCTTCTGATACCTCTTGATGTCCTCTGCACTATGCTGCTGTAATCCTGCAACTCTCCCCACTGTGGGGCTAATAAAGGATTCATTTACCTTATCTTATCTTATTTTACACATGCACTCGCTCACTCATTCACGCACACACAAGACTGATGTCATTATCTCCTGGTTGTGTTTTTGGTGAATCAATAATAGTGATCAGATGTTTGATACAGAGCCACTTCCTGTTTGAACTTTGACCAGCTGTTTTTGAGGATTATTCAAAACATTGTGCATTCACACGTTTATCATTGTTATTTCAGAGCTGATGGACAAGTTTTTCAAAATAAGAGTCGGATTTTAATTTGTAACTTGGTTCTTAGGTGTCATCCAAGATGGCGGCTGTGTTGAAATGAGATGGTGCTGTTTTTGATTTCATGGTTTGAAATAAAATACGGGCGTGAAAGAGCTAGATGTGAACAGACTTCATTGCTATTGCTTCAAATAAATACTGATGACAAATAGATCAACATTTTTCACCAAAAGAGAATCTGAATGAACGAAGGCACCGAGCGAACAGACAAATAAAACCAAAGGAACAAATATGCCAGACTGAAGCTGAATGAAGGAGGTGAGATAAGGCTTACCGGAGGATCAGTGAAGACTCAAACTCCCCCCATTCCTTCTTCACCGTCTCCTACAGTGTCTACTTCAATGTCTTCTTCACTTGTCGTCTTCAATTGTATTCTTTACTGTCACCTTCACTGTCTCCTACAGTGTCTCCTTCAATGTCTTCTTCACTTGTCTTCTTCACTATCCCCTTCACTGTGTCCTTCTTTCGCACCTTCAGTGTCTCCTTTTTTCCCTCCTTCAGTCCCTGTGCAGAAACAAAGATGGAGAGATGAAGCTTTCTGTCTTCCTTACAGATTTCTGCAGCTCAGCAAGACTCGCTGTGATTCCTGTTCACATACACGTTAATCCACATCCACCCTTCAACACCTCCTTCCTCTCTTCCTCCATCTCTTCCTTCCCTCCGTCCTCCCGTCATATATCCTCACAGCTTTAAGAATCACGGCTCACACTCACACAACCTTCAGCTGCACACACACACACACACACACACACACACATACATACACACATACACACCTCCCCGTCGACAGCCGCCACAAGAAATGAGAGGCTGAAACCACGGCAACCTGACAGCATCCTAACCCTGCTGACTCCTCCCTCTGCTGCTGAGAGAGAGGGAGAGGGAGGAAGAGAGAGACAGAGGACGGGGGGTGGACACAGAGGGGTGAGAGAGGGGAGATATAAAGAAAGCAGCCATGTTCTTCTTTTTGTGTGTGTGTGTGTGTGTGTGTGTGTGTGTGTGTGTGTGTGTTTGTGTGTTGATGAATTTACCTGGCATGAAGTGAGATGAAGCTTCATCACAATGACATCACGTGATGTCACAGCTCGCTGAACCTCTGATTCGCTATCAGATCTCAAAGTTACAGAGTAGATGAATGTGTCCAGAATCTATTTTAATAGAAGTACAAATTAAAATTCCTCAGAGCCATTATTGAATTAGAACTAATATTCTAGGAGATATTTTGTTAAACTGTGTTCACCTAGACAATCCAACAATTTCCAGAGCTTTCAACATCTCAGGGTGAATCTCATCCACACCTGGTGACACTGCAGAGCTTTGAAAATTCTTCAGGGATCTCTGTCAGAGAAGTCTAAATGCACAAATTCCCTCTCTCCTGAGTTGTATGACAGATGCGGAAGGTTGTATCCACAACGTTGATCTTTGTGTCAACAACTCTGAGCATCTGTCTCCACAACGAAGACTTTAAATCTGACCTACTGCAGAAACATTTCCTCTGGAACTGGAAGTGGGTTAGGGTTGGGGAAATGATGGATTGGGTTAGTGTGAGGGTTAGGGTAATAGCAAGACAACCAGGTTTTGAGTTTGGCAGTTGTCTATAACTTTTTTTTAAAGAGTGCTAGAATGCTGAGATTTTGTGTGCATGCCTCTCTAATACCAGGGCTGATGTGTGGTATGTTTGGTGCCTCTAGCTTGTTCCCTTGGTATAGCTGCCACAGACTCCCATTGGTTTAAGTGTTTGCAAATTTGACTAAGTGTTTTTGGGTTAGGAGTTAGTTTTTGTTTTAATCCTGTCGCTGGGAACAAGTGACAGGATCCATGCACTCACCATCAACTGCTTCTGACCACAATCCTACTATCTGTCATTGAGGCCTTTAGGGCAGGGGCGGCTGTGGCACATGAGGTAGAGCGCTTGTCCCGTAACCACAAGGTTGGTGGTTCAAACCCCTCTACCGGCAACATGCCGAGGTGTCCTTGAGCGAGACACCTAACCCCAAGTTGCTCCCCGGGCGCTTCATTGCAGCCCGCTCCTCCTCCGGGATGGTTAAATGCAGAGAAATAATTTCCCCATTGTGGGACTAATAAAGGATTGATTATTATTATTATTATTAAACTCAATTTGGCTTGGGGCCACTGCTGGTATTGTCGTCTCATAGGAGGGCCACTTCAACGTTCAAGCACTACAAGAAAGCGCAATATTTTTGAAAATTTACTTTTTTATTTCCATGTTTTTAATAACTTATTGAAACATTGCACTGAACTAACACATACAATCCCTGAATACATTTGTGCTTTATTCTATTTCTTGCCAGAGACCTGGCAGCGCTTCTGCTCACACAGCTGAGCAACATTTGCCCTGATCAAGGTTACAGTAGAAACTCTGAGTACAGCTTCAACATGGGCATCACTAAGTACTTGCATTTATTAAAGTTCATAGTCAAGAAAAGTTTTTCACACAGATACGTGCTTCCAAAAAGGCACATTACCCGACTGAACATTTTTGACAGCTCAGGGAAGGATGGAAGTAATTCTCTCATGAATTGTCCAGTCATGTCTGCTTTTCCCTGTGCCTCTCTGAATTTAGCTTTTAGATCACTGTTGCACTGCAAGTCAATACGTTCAGTTTGCAACATACTTGGGACACTCTCCACATCAGCTGAGAAGGGGTCAGCAAACAGCTGGAAAGTGTCACAGCGTGCCTTGAAGTCAGCAAAATGCTGATCAAACTCCTGCAGAAGGTTTTCACTAGCACAGGCATATTCACCCCCACTGAAGGCTGTGTCCTCCTCCACCAGAGACCTGCATGTTGTGAAATGGCTGAGATATTTTACAGAAAGCTGAGTTTTCCACAATTTCAGTTTAGCGGAGAAGGCTTTCACATTTTCATAAGCTGCAGTGATAAGCTGAGCAGGGCCCTGGAGCTTCAGGTTAAGGATGTTCAGCTCCTGTGTTAAGTCCACTAGGAATGCAAGGTCCATAACCCACCCTGGATCATCAGGTTCAGGAACATCCATTCTGTCATCTTCCATGAATTCCTTCACTTCTGCTCTTAAGTCAAAACATCTCTTCAGGACACTACTAAATGATGTACTTTTACTAAAGTAAAGTACATCACCATATGTTGTAAAAAGGCCCTGAACTGGACCTGATGTCACTGACACATCTCAGGACAGCAGACATGACCTGCTGCACAGAGCCTGTTGGTGTACGATGCAGAACGATGCTGGATCTGATGTCACTGACACATCTCAGGACAGCAGACAGACCTGCTGCACAGAGCCTGTTGGTGTACGATGCAGAACGATGCTGGACCTGATGTCACTGACACATCTCAAGACAGCAGACATGACCTGCTGCACAGAGCCTGTTGGTGTACGATGCAGAACGATGCTGGACCTGATGTCACTGACACATCTCAGGACAGCAGACATGACCTGCTGCACAGAGCCTGTTGGTGTACGATGCAGAACGATGCTGGATCTGATGTCACTGATACATCTCAGGACAGCAGACAGACCTGCTGCACAGAGACGATGCTGGGATGTCACTGACACATCTGACATGACCTGCTGCACAGAGCCATTGGTGCTACGACCTGATGTCACTGACACATCTCAGGACAGCAGACATGACCTGCTGCACAGAGCCTGTTGGTGTACGATGCAGAACGATGCTGGACCTGATGTCACTGACACATCTCAGGACAGCAGACATGACCTGCTGCACAGAGCCTGTTGGTGTACGATGCAGAACGATGCTGGACCTGATGTCACTGACACATCTCAGGACAGCAGACATGACCTGCTGCACAGAGCCTGTTGGTGTACGATGCAGAACGATGCTGGACCTCATGTTCCTCTGACTGTCTCTGAACCAGCGTTACCAGTCGGTCATAGCCGGCTCATCCGTGGTGATGCACCAGTCTGTCCACAGCTCCTGATACATCCTGTCTGTGGACACACACTCAGCAGCTCTTCTGCTTTATGGGGACTGTTCCTGCCGACGGACAGGTGTCGGTGTGTGACTGAGACCACATTAGGCTACATTATGTTCTTACTTTTCTTTTATCTCGCCGCGTACGCATCACTTTGATGTATTTTGTCAGAGAGAGACATATATACATATATACGTATATACATATATACGTATATACATATACATATATACATATATACGTATACGTATATATATATATATATATACATATATACATATATACGTATATATATATACATATATACATATATATACATATATATATATATATACATATACATATATACATATATACGTATATACATATATACATATACATATATACGTATATACATATATACATATATACGTATATACGTATATACATATATACATATATATATATGTATATACATATATATATATATATATATACATATATACATATATATATATATATATATATATATATACATATACATATATACATATATACGTATATATATATATACATATATACATATATACGTATATACATATATACATATACATATATACGTATATACGTATATACATATATACATATATATATATGTATATACATATATACATATGTATATATGTATATGTATATATACATATATACGTATATGTATATATATATATACATATATACATATATACGTATATACATATATACATATATATGTATATACGTATATATACGTATATACATATATACATATATACATATATACGTATATACATATATACATATATACATATATACGTATATACATATATATACATATATACATATATACATATATACATATATACATATATACATATATACGTATATACATATATATATATACATATATACATATATACATATATACATATATACATATATATATATACATATATACATATATACATATATATGTATGATGTCCCGCTGGGCAGCATCTTAAAACACTTATTTTTGTAGGTGTTGTGAACGCAGCACGTTGTGACGGATGTCCGCGTTTGCCTGATAGACACGAGGCAGCCAGCCAGCACGGAGAGAACTCTCCATGGCAACGCTGCTGTAACTCTCCATGGCAACGCTGCTGTAACTCTCCATGGCAACGCTGCTGTAACTCTCCATGGCAACGCTGCTGTAACTCTCCATGGCAACGCTGCTGTAACTGTCACTCATTGAGAATGTTTCTCTGCTTGCATCCAGCCCGGTCGATGTCCCGCCCCCAGAGCCATATACCCACCGTGATTGGTAGGTTCGTTCAGCTTACACAACACTGTAAAGTCATTCATATAACACATATATATGTATATATGTATATATATATATGTATATATATATATATATGTATATATGTATATACGTATATACGTATATGTATATATATGTATATACGTATATATGTACATACGTATACATATATACGTATATATATATATACATATATACATATATATGTATATATGTATATATGTACATATATATACATATGTATATACATATATATACGTATATACATATATACGTATATATGTATATACATATATACATATATACGTATGTATGTATGTATGTATATACATATATACATATATACGTATATATGTATATATGTATATATACATATACATATATACATATGTATATATGTATATATATATATATATATGTATATATGTATATACATATATATATATACGTATATATGTATATATGTATATACGTATATATGTATATATGTATATATACATATACGTATATATATATATATATATATATATATATATATATATATATATATATATATACATATATACATATACGTATATGTATATATATATATATATATATACATATACGTATATGTATATATATATATATATATATATATATATATATATATATATATATATATATATATATATATACATATACGTATATGTATATATGTGTATATATATGTATATATATATATATATATATATACATATATATATGTATATCAGAGCTGCCAACATACACGATTTTGGCGTAGCAGATACGATTTCCAGACCCCAATTACGCTGCTACGCTTGACTTGAATATCTACGCATTTCCCAACAAATCGATGTCAATCTTTTAGCAGGCAGCCACGTCCATGTGTTGACATCCAACCAGCCGTAAAGCTCATAAGCCCTCTTATGATTCGTTCATTGCGTCGGAAAAGAGTCAATACAATGGCCGTTTTGTTTTTTTTTCGAAAAAGAGGCGGGTATCTGAACAGCGTTACAAGCTGGAGTACAACGTTGAATGGCCGATGGGTGACCATACGTCCGTATTTCCCGGGACATGTCCGTATTTCACGTCCTGTCCCGGGTGTCCCGGGTTATTTTTAGAAAGTGAGGAAATGTCCTGGTTTTTAAAATGACCTTCTTTGGACCATTACATTTACATGCACTAGGGCACTGCCCACGGCGCTGCGTGCGACGTAGCCTAATCCCCGCCCCTATGCTGTCAGCCCTATTCATCAGAACGTAGACAACGTGACTGTCAGTCATACGCAAGCAACATGCCGAAGCGCAAGTGCTCGTTTACCGACGAATTACTAAAGAGTTTCCCGGCTTTCAGACCGGGTCGAGACAAATGGGAAGCCTTGTGCACAGTGTGCAAAGCAGGCACATATGTCTCGGTGTCCAATGGAGGTGCAAGAGATCTGAAAATCCACCTGGACACCGAGAAGCACAAAACAGCTGTCCGAGGCGAGGGTAGTGCTAGCTCGATCACACAGTACTTTCTCAGACCAGGGAACGAGGATGCAGTGCTGCAATGAAACACCACAACAGGAGGCTGCATATGCTCATTTTCATTTATTTGAATTATTTTCAATGATTGTAAATCAGCTCATTGGTTAATTCCCCCCCAATAGCCCTACAAAACAGACTTTATTTTGTTCATTACTGAGGCTAAGTGGAGTTCAGAGTTATTGTTAACTTGTTAAGTGAAGGATGTTAAGATGCGACATTATTTCTTTCATTGTGCTGTTCATTCATTACAGGAATTGTTGACTCAAGCATTTTGAATAAATACATTTTGAATAAAATTATCATTTGTTATTGGAGTTATTGTTATTGACTTTTACTGAAAAGCATTTTTAATAAACCAACTGTAAATATCTTGTTCTATCTATATAATATAATATACCGGTATAATTGAATAATAATAAAATACTATTAAAGCAGCAGCATCCTCCACATGACCGCCACCCCCCCCGACAAGGTGTCCTGGTTTTCCCAAATGAAAATATGGTCACCCTATGTAAGGCAGATTTCAGCGTCCGGCATGGTGGTCGTCACGATGTTGAAAAGCACACCAGGACCGGCAAACACCAGTCGTACAAAGCGGCGATGGAGTCTACAAGGCCAATCGCGGGTTTCCTAACTCTTGATAAGGACACTAGTGTCATAAATGCTGAAGTGCTGGCGGTTGACTTTCTAGTGGAACATAACATCCCGATCGCGGTGGCCGACCATATATATATATATGTATATATATATATACATATATATATACATATATATATGTATATATATATATATATATATATATGTATATATATATATATATATATATATATATATATATATATATATACATATATATATATATGTATATATATATATATATATATATATATATATATATATATATATATATACATA
>NC_072449.1:285000-290000 GCF_027596085.1 Anoplopoma fimbria | reverse complement strand
GTTCACCTGGAGGAACCAGTTCACCTGGTGAAGGAACCAGTTCACCTGAAGGAACCAGTTCACCTGGAGGAACCAGTTCACCTGAAGGAACCAGTTCACCTGGAGGAACCAGTTCACCTGGAGGAACCAGTTCACCTGGTGAAGGAACCAGTTCACCTGAAGGAACCAGTTCACCTGGAGGAACCAGTTCACCTGGTGAAGGAACCAGTTCACCTGAAGGAACCAGTTCACCTGGAGGAACCAGTTCACCTGGTGAAGGAACCAGTTCACCTGGAGGAACCAGTTCACCTGGAGGAACCAGTTCACCTGGTGAAGGAACCAGTTCACCTGGGGAAGTCACCTGAGGTTTACTTCCTTATGGCTCATATCTGAAGGTGTTTGTGGTGGAGGAAGGAGAAACCAGACGTAGTTTGTGATGGATGCTGACTTTATTTCAGACAGAGCTGCTGCTGCTCACAAGCTGAAGTACATAAACACATTAGGAACCAACCAATCACAGAGCAGATGAGCCGTTGCCATGGTGACCGTCACGTCAATCAATATCTCTCAGCGTTCTAACACTGGTGGGGGAGATTTCTTCAGCGTTAAGGTGTTTTTATCACCTTTTTTATAGAGAATCAAAAGGGGCGGAGTAACCTACAAGTCCCAGAAAGCATTGCTGTTAGAAACAACCAATCAGAGAGCTCCAGACTGCAGGTGAAGTTGCAAGTTGATCTTTGTAGAACTGATTGATCGATGACGAAATCTGAAGTGATTTTGTATTCTGAGGTGCCGGCTGGGGATTGTGGGTAATGTAGTGTTTAAAGCCTCTCAACAGACCAAACTGAGGAGAACATGTTATTTCTGATTATAGATTATAGAGACAGAGTTAGTTATTGATCTGAGAGATTGAACGAACATTTTAATAAATGTGGGATGTTACACCCTCATCATCCTTTACCTTTAACCTTTCACCTTTAGCCTTTCATATATAGATGATGTCACATATCTGTTTACACTTATGACTTTATCTTCATGAATTCATGTCAATGATGACGTTGAAGTGTTTCTGAGATATTGATCTCCACTGAAACACGTTTTCCTTTATTGATCTGAAACATATGATAATAATCAGATGAACTGATGACGTCGTTCTTTAACAACAAACTGAAGAAACATTTTCACTGAAAGCAGCAAAACACCGAAGATACAGAAAGAGACAAATACACCTGCTCCTCCTCCTCCTCCTCCTCTTCCTCCTCCTCTCCCTCCTCCTCCTCTCCCTCCTCCTCTCCACTCCTCATCCTCTCCTCTCCTCTCCTCCTCCTCTCCTCTCCTCTCCTCATCCTCTCCTCTCCTCCTCCTCCTATCCTCTCCTCATCCTCTCCTCTCCTCCTCTCCTCTCCTCCTCCTCCTATCCTCTCCTCATCCTCTCCTCCTCATCCTCTCCTCTCCTCTCCTCTTACTCCCTCATGTAGTCCAGAATCTGATCGATCAGTATCTGGGGGTCGTAGTTGAAGGCAGCTCTTCTCCGGCGCCTACGACTCCCATGATTCAGTTCTTCCTCCCCTGCTGTTGCCATGGTGTCGATGCGTTTCATCCTCTGCAGCCCAGTAGCAGGGGGGCGGAGTTCCTCCTCCTCCTCCTCCAGCCTCTTCACTCTGAGCAGAGGGGGTCGTTGCTAGGCGACGGAGGAGCCACGTCATCGAGGGAACGGCGGCTTCTCCTGTGGGAGGAGCTAACGGGTTCACCTGTGAGGGACAGGTCTCTTCTGGCCCGACGACCAGAGCTCACCGGGGCATCGTTAGGGCCGAGGCTGGACAGTAACCTAGCAACCAGACGTCTGAGGGCCGAAGAGGGACACGGACCGTTAGTGACCATAATAATAATAATAAAGACGTCATGTGACCATAAAAATAATAATAATAATAATAATAAAGAGGTCATGTGACCATAACATTAATAATAATAATAAAGATGTAAAATAGGTTGTAATAAATCAAGAAAGAAGTTGTAATGTTTTCATTTTATATGTATGTACTGTATTTTAGTTGTATGTCTCTTATTATATATATATTTATATATTTGTATATGTTTTAGGCATAACGGACAGGTGACCTCAGAGAGTCCTGGTCTCCTCCTCGGGTCGGTCCTGATGAGACTCGTCCGGCCTGTTGAGGTCTCGCTCTCTCCAGCAGAGTTTGAGCCAGCTGAGGCTCCATCCTGTCAATCACAGGTCTCAGGTTATTATCAGTAACTTTCACCCCCCCCCCCCACCCCTCACGAGGTGATCACCTGTCCAGCAGAGCCTGAGCCATGCGGGGCTCCAGCAGGCCCCACCAGGCCGCCGGGGCCTCCCCATGTTCATCCCCGTCTCATCGTAGTCTGGGGGCGGGGCCTCGGAAGTCCCCCGGAGGCCCCTCCTCCTCCTCCTCCTCCTCCTCCACCACCTCCACGTCACCCGGGTCCACCAATCCTGCGCTCTCTGCCTCGCTCAGTAGGCGGAGCAGAGCGGCCAGGTAGGCTGTGGATGCATGGAACCAATCCGTTAACGTTCTGAAGCCTTAATCATAGAACCGTTTAACAAGAATCACAAATTACAAGAACCGCGGTTCTAAGACCAGAATCAGTATATTCAAGAAGTCAAACGATTTCAGGAAAAGTCAAAATGAGTTGATAAACAAGTCTTAATGTGTGACGTAAATGTACATATGTATATATATATATAATAGATACAAGATCTGAAGACTGTTTGTGTGGAAGAATGGGCCAAAATCACACCTGAGCAATGCATGCCACTAGTTTCTCCATACAGGAGGCGTCTTGAAGCTGTCACTACCAACAAAGGCTTCTGTACCAAGTATTAAATACATTTCAGTAAGCGTGTTCAATACTTTTTCCCTGTGTCATTCCATTTTATTACACATAACTTAATATCTGAACTTATTTGTTTGGTTTTCTTTGTATGTATGGATTACTTGGGTTGTTACCGACATCTGGTGAAACTTTCATGTCAATATCACCTTTAGAAATATATTTACTGAGAGAAATGGTGACGTGTTCAATACTTATTTTACCCGCTGTACATACATATATATATATATATATATATATATATCATAGATACTTATGTGCATATGTATATATATATGTATATATACATATATATATAAATATATACATACATATATGTATATATATATACATATATATGTATATATATATATATATATATATACACATATATATATATGTATATATATATACATATACATATATATATACATATATGTATGTATATATATATATACATATATATGTATATATATATATATATATCACATGTATATATATATATAGATATATGTATATATATATGTATATATATAGATCATATGTATATATATATGTATATATATATATATATATGTATATATATATATATATATATATATATGTATATATATATGTATATATATAGATCATATGTATATATATATATGTATGTATATATATATCATGTAAGGATAATATGTCCATTATATATATGTATATATATATATCCATTATCATATGTATATATATACGGTATGTGACCAAATTATTAATATATATATAGATTTTACAATATATATCCACAAAGTATGGTTATATGAGATCATATTATATATATATCGTATAGGCTTGAATATGATCTTTATATATATATATGTTATATATATATATAGATAAACAGACATATGTATATATATATCCGTATATATATATATCAGATCATATGTATATATATATATATATGTATATATATCATATGTATATATATATATATATATATATATATATATATATATATATATATATCATATGATCATATATATATATGTATATATATATATAGATCATATGTATATATATATATGTATATATATATATAGATCATATATATGTATATATATATATATATATGTATATATATATATAGATCATATGATCATATATATATATATGTATATATATATATAGATCATATGTATAGTATTCAGTATTCAAAGCTCTCCCACCTGCTCGCTGCTCCTCTTCTTGCTCCTGTCTCTGGTCCCTCTCCACCAATCGCTGCAGAGCCTGGTCCAAGCCCCGCCCCCTCCAGCCATCTGATTGGTAGTACAGATTACTGGCTCCGCCTCCTCCCTGAGTGGCGGGATATGACATCATCTGTTCATCATAAGGCAGCAGGTTATGGAGGTCTCTGCGCTGGCGTCTGGCCCCGCCCACTGAGACATCCAGGCCCCGCCCCCCGCCGCGGGCTGCAGGTAGAGACTGAGAGAGAGGTCAGAGGTCAGAGGTCACCTCTTCTAACAGTTACAGGTGTTCATTCAACAACTACATTTCCCATGAGGCTTTCCGGCTGGGACAAAGATCCCCATGTTTAGGAGTTTGATCATGTGACAGTTGGAGTTTGATGATCAATAAGTCTCTAAACACAGGAGAGACAGGGCTGGGTGGAGGGATACACACTGCTGTTGGTCAAGAAATAGTTCCAGCACAGAACACATTAATCAGCTGACATGTGGTTCCTGTGGTTCCTGTGGTTCCTGTGTGATGCAGGTGCACGTTCATCTTCCTCATCGTGATGTTTGAGAATCATGTATTTCTCTTTCTGCTCTCACAGGTTTTCTGTTGGAGGACTTAAAGCTAGGGTGGGCGAAAACAGCCGTTGAGATTCCGTCGCGTGCTCTCTGGCCTCTCCCTGCCACGCTACCTGCTGTAGCTCCTCCCACCGAACGTCAGTTATGCGCGTTCATGTGAATTCAGTTACATTGATAGGAAGACGAAACACGCAGGGACGCACCAACGTCGTTGCCAAGGTGACCGGACAGTCCCACAGCCAATAAGAACGGAGAATCGGAGCCTCGCTCTGATTGGTCAAAGTGTACATGAGCGGTGGCAATTTTTGGGTGCGGCCCACAGAGGCAGGGGAGAGCAAAGTTATGAGCAGATATTCTCAGAGCACTTCACCTACA
>NC_072449.1:265000-280000 GCF_027596085.1 Anoplopoma fimbria | reverse complement strand
TTCGTTCATTAATTCGTTCATTCGTTCATTCATTCATTCATTCATTTGTTCATTCGTACATTCATTCATTCATTCGTACATTCATTCATTCGTTCATTCATTTGTCCTTTCATTCATTCTTTCGTTCATTCATTCATTCTTTCGTTCATTCATTCATTCTTTCGTTCATTCATTCATTCACTAATTCGTTCATTCATTCGTTCGTTCATTCGTTCATTCATTCGTTCGTTCATTCATTCATTCATTCGTTCGTTCGTTCGTTCATTTCATTTGTTCATTTGTTCATTTGTTCATTCATTCATTCGTTCATTCATTCATTCGTTTATTCATTCATTCATTCATTTATTCGTTCATTCATTCATTCATTCATTCGTTCATTCGTTCATTTCTTTATTCAGTTAATTACCTTCCTCATAATAATCCACTCATCAGCTGTTTGACGTATTCATGGAGTCATCCTTCAGTTCATTTGTTCACTCGGCTCTCAGTTAACAGACTTAGAACACTTTGTAGTTTATTGAAACTTTCCATTACATAAACACAGCGGGGGGGGTCTCCATAGCAACAACTCACACACATCATCATCACTGTCAACACCGTCGCCATGGTTACTGATGCTGAATAGAATATCATCACACAGGAAGTTACATCACAGGCGCAGAGAGGAGAAGAACGACAGAGGAGGAGGAGGGAGGGGGGAGGAGGAAGAGGAGGGAAGAGGAGGGAAGAGGAGGAGGAGGAGGAGGAGATACAAAGGAGGCAGGAAAAAAGAAAATAAATAAAGTTCAAAAACAGAAGAAGGAAATGAGAGAAGTAATGCACACACACACCACACACACACACACACACACACACACACACACACACACACACACACACACACACACACACACACACACACACACACACACACACACACACACACAGCTGTACAGGAGAACAGGAAGTAGAACCACACTGATCATCAGTTACTGAACAACACAAGCAGAAACACGTCATCATGCGGAGGAAGATACCGACGTAAGAACCGCTTCACTTTCCCAACGAAACAAAAGAAACAGAGAGAAGAAGAAGAAGAAGAAGAAGAAGAAGAAGAAGAAGAAGAAGAAGAAGAAGAAGAAGAAAAAACATCAAGTTTGTTTTCAGACCCAGAAACTTTCCAAAAAGACTTTTACAAAAAAAAACAGCTTACGGCTGCTGCTGATTGGCTGAGAGCCGAGGAGGAGTCATGTGACAAACACAAACGTGATCTGAAGATTTAAACAGTAGAACCGATCCGATGAGGAGAAACAGACGGAGTCTGTTGTGTTAGACGATGTGTCTGTTTATGAAGGTGAACGCTGTGTTTCCACCTGCACATGCTAAATACAGATCACATTGATTATTGATTATTGATTATTGATTATTGATTATTGATTATTGATATTAATGATATGCAGACGACGTTTGTGCAGCCGGATCTCCTCCTCGTCACTGCAGCAGATAACAAACACACAAACTCTAACGACCAAGCTGGAGTCCAGACCGGGTTCACCGCCACGGCGCTGTGACATCACTTCCTGTGTTGATATTTACATGCAGCAAGACAAACAGCGAACAGCTGGGAGGTGATGTCGGCGGCGATGGATCCAGACGGATCCGGTTCTCATGTGGTTGTGGTTTGGATCCGATCCGTGTCAGCGTGAACCCAGTCTGAACAGCTTCATGATTGGCCGGTGTTGATCATGGGGGTGGGGCATACAACGAGGGGCGGGGCCGATCACTGGGTTCAACAGGAAGCATGAAGAAACAGTAGAGTGAATATAATCTGTGGTTCTCTACAACACAAACATCCGTTCTGTCCACAGAGAACGTTCTTTAATATCAATAACTCATTTACACATTTATTCATTATAGAGGACCAATAACCGCCATTCACTCTGCACACAGGAGTGTTGCATTGTGGGTAGGTTGCAGGCGACCCACTTGGTTCACTCCGGTGTTTCCTGTGAAGGAAAGAAAAACAAGAAAAGAAGTCAAGTCTCTAAAAATCTAAATATTGCCGATAATTTCATCAACTGTGACGAAAAATATTTAGTTTTGATTCAACAAACAAACGAAATAAAAAGACGACGTCGCTCCTGATTGGTTCAGCAGCAGACTGAACTCTCATCCAAATCTGTAGTTTCATCAGTGTTCTTGCAGTTTTTATCAGACAAACAGGAGGAAATAGAGGGAACTACTTTCAGCGGCGGATGAATCCACAGTGTGTTTGTTTGTGATTGTGATGAACATCAGATTTATTGATCACTGGACTTCTCATTTAAATAAATGAACTGAATGGACCAATCAGGGAGTGACCTTCAGCCTCAACTTGCTGTGTGACTCACCTGCTTCCTGTCTGCTCACATCTGATTGGAGAAGGAGGTTGGCGCCCCCTGCTGGCCGTAGCCCTGAGCGAGCTCTGCTTCCTGCAGGAAACACAACCGACATAACGACATGAACGAGGAGCACGCGGTGACGGGGTCATGTGAGGGGTCATGTGACAAGGATGAGATATGAGTTTACAGATGATTAAACCCCTCCTCTCTATAGTGGACATTAGTTCTGTGTGGTCACATAGTATATAATCCTGTGGGCTTAATCATAACTCGAAAATTCGCAAGAAATTTTGACTGTGTCTGATACTGCCTCGAAGATGTTGCATATATTAACAGTCCTGAGACAGCTGTATCACTGAGGTTCATTTGAAAAAAAAGTAAGCCAAATCGCATAAATATTATTATCAACAGAAAAAAGACTGCTGAATGCGTTGATGTCATTTTTATGTTTGTTGTGTTTAAATGTGACCATTCAGGCACTCGAGCATGAAGAGCTATCGCTGCCCTCATCTCTGTTTGAGAGACTCATAGGTCACGCACACACTCACTGGTTGCCATGGTGGCAGACTAATTAACAGAGGTTAGATTGTGATTTAGCACAAAACTAGCTGTTAAACTCCTTCCCCTAATCGTAAAACCATGATTCCAATGGACAACATATTGATATCATCAGAGAGATAAGACTCTGATGAACGCAGAGATGTACTTTCTATGTTTGTGGTGTCAATAATGAGTCTAATGGAGCAGTTGGTTGGAGTTCATTCTGTTTTCAGGCACATGGAGTCAAATGTGTAAGTCTGATTGATTCCATAGACATGTCTACGACCAGCACAACATTTACTACGTTTTACCACAAAATGGTTTATGAAGAGTGAAAATTGTGGAGATAGGAGCAAGTTGTTTGGAAAAATTACAGAAGATTTTACAGCTCATCTCCACTCTGGCGATGACATCACGTGCTCTAGGTCTGAACATTCCATCCAATACACACCCATTATAAAATCTGAAAAAGGCTTACATTTTCCTGAAACTTAAACTCTGATGTCATGAAATCTGTGCTAGCTATCAAAATGCCCATTTGGCCCAATATAGTCCAGAGTTTTGTTAACGTTTTAAACTTTGAATCATTTTTCTACGTTAAAGTATGGCGAGTCAGTCTGCTTCCAAAGTTGAGTGTTTTTAAGCTCTCTCCACGCCCAAAACACATTCATCTCTATGGGGAAATTTCTCTCTGAGAAAAGTCATAGCACACGATTCCCGTTCAGGCCGCACGTTTTGATGTATTTTAACGCATGTGCTGGCAACGTTGTGGGAGGAGTTACGCGCCAAACTTTGGTACGTATTTATTTCTCTGTGATGATAAAGATTATTCTATGTGTTAAGGTTCCTTTAGACTCCGCCCACTCACCTGGTTGTATCCCTGCTGGCTATACTCTGGCTGGTATCCGCCCTGCTGCCCGGCGTACGGGTCCGCTTCATACGCCCCCTGCTGGCCATAAGCGTCCGGGGCGGCGGCCTTCTCCTGAGGAGGCGGAGCTCTCATGAAGGGAGCGATGATGCCCGTTTCCTTAAAGACGAACCACAGGTTACCCGACCACAGGATCAGGTTTATGAAGCCAAACGCCTGGAGGAGGAGAGGAGGAGGAAGAGGAGAGGAGGAGAGGAGGAGGAGGAGAGAAGGAGAGGAGGAGGAACATTAGAGAGATTCAGTCTCAATACCTGACTTATATTTTATAAATATGAATATGATCTAATATAAAAAAATATATATTTGTTTAATATATATATATACATATATATTTGTAGAATATATAAATATAAACATATGACTGATCATTAAATTAAAGAAGTTAAAGATGCTGAATGTTAAAATCTGAATTAAACTAGCGATTATCTGACTGGAGACCCGATCTAAACAGGATTATTGATCTGATCAGATTTAATGAACCTTTGGTTCTTGTCTTTGTGTCGGTTCTCCATCAGGAAACCAGCAGTCAGAACTTTGATACAATAAAAAATTCTCCTCATGAACGTTCTCCTCCTTCAGCTCTGATTCATCGGATTTTAAATCAACGTGGAAATGTTTCGGAAGGATTCACTGAAGGAACCGTTCTGGTGTCGGAGCTGAACCTCTTCAGGGTCCAGACAGAGAGTCTGAACCTCTTCAGGGTCCAAACAGAGAGTCTGAACCTCTTCAGGGTCCAGACAGAGAGTCTGAACCTCTTCAGGGTCCAGACAGAGAGTCTGAACCTCTTCAGGGTCCAAACTAAGAGTCTGAACCTCTTCAGGGTCCAGACAGAGAGTCTGAACCTCTTCAGGGTCCAGACAGAGAGTCTGAACCTCTTCAGGGTCCAGACTGAGAGTCCGAACCTCTTCAGGGTCCAGACCTCTTCAGGGTCCAGACAGAGAGTCTGAACCTAAGAGTCTTCAGGGTCCAGACAGAGAGTCTGAACCTCTTCAGGGTCCAAACAGAGTCTGAACCTCTTCAGGGTCCAGACAGAGAGTCTGAACCTCTTCAGGGTCCAGACAGAGAGTCTGAACCTCTTCAGGGTCCAAACTAAGAGTCTGAACCTCTTCAGGGTCCAGACAGAGAGTCTGAACCTCTTCAGGGTCCAGACTGAGAGTCCGAACCTCTTCAGGGTCCAGACAGAGTCCGAACCTCTTCAGGGTCCAGACTGAGAGTCTGAACCCTCCAGACCTGCAGAGTCCTCCTGGTCTTACCACAGAGGTGTTGAGTCCGGACATGACCGGGTCGTGGATCTCACGGCAGTGGTTCTCCTCATCCTCACAGGCCAAGATCAGCGTGACGACCTTGTCCGGGTTGGTGGCCGTCTTCACGTCAGAGAGACCTTTGGCCCACGCCGCCGAGCTCACCAACCACATGAAGGAGAAGACGGCCGTCACCGCCAGGTCCTACACACACACACACACACACACACACACACACACACACACACACACACACACACACACACACACACACACACACACACACACACACACACAGTGAGACACACATCTCCCAGATGTCAGAGGTCAGGGGTCAGAGGTCAGAGGCGGCGGACTCACGATCAGCGGGCCCTTGTTGTTCTCTTTGTACTTGTCGTAGAAGAAGACGTAGACGCTGAGCGCCGCGGTGGCGTAGAGGAACGCGAAGACGCCGATGGTGACGAAGAACTCGGCGGAGGACGAGTAGTCGCCGACCAGGAACACCTGGTCCTTGTTCCCGCCCCTACAGGTGGGGGCGTCGAAGACCACCTGGTGGAGTCTGAGAGGAGGAGACTCAGTCTGTCATATCTCATGTTTCATCTACAGAACTAATCAATAATATCTCTGATTGATCCTCAGAGGAAACATCCAGGTGATTCAGCAGAACAGAAATAAATACGACTAAAGTTTATAAAATGAAGAACAATAAAGAAAACTAGAAATGTTTGTTTAGCTCCTGGTTTTGTTTACTTCCTGTTTACTGTTCATCATAATAATATTTATTAATTTAATACTAATGATTCACAGACGTTCTTTATGATTCATATGTAAATAAAAACTATTTATAACTATTTGATCTACATTGATTGATCAGATTGATTGTTGTGATTAGTGCTGCTCTGACCTGAACGGATACTCAAACTCCACCTCGATATTCAGGTCGCTGTCGGTCCGGTTCTTACAATCCACCGACATCCGGAACATCCCAGAATAACTTCCACAGGTGGAGAAGGCAAAGATGGCGAAGAACTGGAGAAGGAGACAAAATATTAGATAAAATAACTATAACTATAAATTAAATACAGAGATTCATCTTTACCTTATCATCATCATCATCATCATCATCATCATCATCATCATCATCATCATCATCATCATCACCAACATCATCAGAGCAGGAGGAGGGAGGAGCAGGGAGAGCAGGAGGAGGAGGAGGAGGAGGAGCAGGGAGAGGAGGAGGAGGAGGAGCAGGGAGAGCAGGAGGAGGAGGAGGAGGGAGGGAGAGCAGGAGGAGAGCAGGAGGAGGAGGAGGAGGAGGAGGAGAGAAGGATTCCTGCTCAGCACTGCATGTTTTTTACAGAATGTTTAAGGAACATTTTGGAAAAGTTTTGAGAGTATTTTACATTTTGATGCTGTTTGAGAAGATTGTTTCACAACATATTTTTTAACAATTGAAAAGTGATTTGGGAACATTTAGAAAACATTTCATTTAGCCTTTGTTCTGCTGATGATGGTTGTTACATTTATCCAGAGCTGGAGGTTTGTTGTGGAGATGAGCGATAAGTTCTGGAAGAGCAGCAGCGTGTCGTCTGCATAACGACTGATCTGGTGTTTAGTTCTGAGATGTTTGGATTCATGAGATTTGGATGATTTCAGCTGAAGACTCAAATAAAATGCAGAACACGGAGAACCTCCCTGCTGCCTGTAAGATAAATCTAAAAAGGTTTTAGTTGACTGGAACCAGAGGTGTCTGACCGAGGACCAACGGTCGGCTTACAGTTTGACTCAGAAAACAAACAAGTTCTTTGAGGATCAGCTGTTTGAGTGAGGAACTCACCCATTGTAAGGCCTTAATGAAGCCCAGAGGAACCTTCAGTACCCTGAACTGGCCCTGAGCCACCAGCTGCAGACAGAGAGAGACAGCAGATGGTTATATTCATTCATTCATAAATAAACATGAGAGCCAGATGGTTATATTTCAACAAAAAAACATTAAATATATAATAAACAATGCAAACAATAACCAAAAAATCAACAAAAGTAACTAAAATAAATATAAACATCAACTTATATATAAAATTGAATAAAACAAAATTAGTAAATTGATAATTAAAATAAAAGGGTGTACAAGCGTTCTTTTTTATATTTGTAATAATACGTTTTGAGAAGGTTTTAAAAGGATGATGTAAATACGCATAAGACAAAACCACAAATAAAACAATATCTAAATATATTTTACAATGACAATAAGGTGTTATAAAGCAGCAGAGAAAGAGTTTCTAAAAAACAAGATGAGGGAACATACACATGAAGAACTCCTGATACAGGTTATTTAATACGACACACAGGAACACTAATAATAATACATTAATAATAATGAATCACATTCTACTCTCAGTGTGTTGCTAAAGGGCACTTCAGCAGGAGTCTAGAGACTGGAGGGATTAGAACCAACAGACACGGAACTCAAACCTGTTAACTATCAGACCTGATTCATGAAATGTGAAATTAAATGTGCTTTGAGAACATCCTCACAATGTTCTTAAAAGTGTTTGGGGAACTTTTCACTATGTTCTCTGTGTTCTTGGGAACATTTTCACAATGTTCTCAGAATGTTTGAGGAACATTTTTTTGACCCAACTTCCTGCTACGATAGACCTTTATTTTGAAAAACAGTATGCGTGTGACGAGCGTGTGTTGCCACGGTGCCACAGAGAGGAACAATGGTCACAACATGAGAAGCTAGACATGATGATGAAGATTGTTTCTTCCATTTATCTGCAGGATGTTTAATAACAGGTTCATAACTTCAGGAGAACAGACAGATCAATATTTCCTCTCAGATTTCAGTCTGCGGTTCCTCACAGTCCACTGACTTCAGATCAGTTAAACACCGGCTTCTGTTTCTGACTCCACTCAGAGAAGTAAGTGTACTTCAATCAATCATGATTCATTATTTAACTTATAATAAACAACAGCACAATATCTTATATATATATATATATATATATATATATATATATATATATATATAAATATATACATTTATATATATTATATATATATATATATATATATATTTATATATATATATATTTATATATATAGGTTTAAGTCATAAAAATGATCGACTGTTAGAGATTACATTTGAATCTTGACCTTTGTGAATAACGCTGCCTGCAACAATGTAATGATATTATATCAGAGGGGGAATAAGTACTATAAGTACTATGTGTAATACTTTGTTAAAAGAGTACAGTCTAGTTGATTTGGTGCTATAGAGATAAAACTAAATATAATTCATATTGTAGTAATACTTTCTAAAACTATTGTAGTAATATTTAATCCATATTGAGCAGTTATATTGTTTAGGATATTACATATTATCTAATAATAAAGTAGTTATGTTGCTGTAATACCCACTGCTACTACCATTATTATTATCTGTCTAAGGACAGAGGATGTGAGGGTCTAAGGACAGAGGATGTGAGGGTGTAAGGACAGAGGATGTGAGGATGTGAGGGTCTAAGGACAGAGGATGTGAGGGTGTAAGGACAGAGGATGTGAGGGTCTAAGGACAGAGGATGTGAGGGTGTAAGGACAGAGGATGTGAGGAGGTGAGGGTCTAAGGACAGAGGATGTGAGGAGGTGAGGGTCTAAGGACAGAGGATGTGAGGATGTGAGGGTCTAAGGACAGAGGATGTGAGGGTCTAAGGACAGAGGATGTGAGGGTCTAAGGACAGAGGATGTGAGGGTCTAAGGACAGAGGATGTGAGGGTCTAAGGACAGAGGAGGTGAGGGTGTAAGGACAGAGGATGTGAGGGTCTAAGGACAGAGGATGTGAGGGTGTAAGGACAGAGGATGTGAGGGTGTAAGGACAGAGGATGTGAGGGTCTAAGGACAGAGGATGTGAGGGTGTAAGGACAGAGGATGTGAGGGTCTAAGGACAGAGGATGTGAGGGTGTAAGGACAGAGGATGTGAGGGTCTAAGGACAGAGGATGTGAGGGGGTAAGGACAGAGGATGTGAGGGTCTAAGGACAGAGGATGTGAGGGTGTAAGGACAGAGGATGTGAGGATGTGAGGGTCTAAGGACAGAGGATGTGAGGGTGTAAGGACAGAGGATGTGAGGGTCTAAGGACAGAGGATGTGGATGTGAGGGGGTCTAAGGACAGAGGATGTGAGGGTGTAAGGACAGAGGATGTGAGGATGTGAGGGTCTAAGGACAGAGGATGTGAGGGTCTAAGGACAGAGGAGGTGAGGGTGTAAGGACAGAGGATGTGAGGGTGTAAGGACAGAGGATGTGAGGGTCTAAGGACAGAGGAGGTGAGGGGGTCTAAGGACAGAGGATGTGAGGGTGTAAGGACAGAGGATGTGAGGGTCTAAGGACAGAGGATGTGAGGGTCTAAGGACAGAGGATGTGAGGGTGTAAGGACAGAGGATGTGAGGGTGTAAGGACAGAGGAGGTGAGGGTGTAAGGACAGAGGATGTGAGGGTCTAAGGACAGAGGATGTGAGGGTGTAAGGACAGAGGATGTGAGGGTGTAAGGACAGAGGAGGTGAGGGTGTAAGGACAGAGGATGTGAGGGTCTAAGGACAGAGGATGTGAGGGTGTAAGGACAGAGGATGTGAGGGTCTAAGGACAGAGGATGTGAGGGTGTAAGGACAGAGGATGTGAGGGTCTAAGGACAGAGGATGTGAGGGTCTAAGGAAGGACAGAGGATGTGAGGGTGTAAGGACAGAGGATGTGAGGGTCTAAGGACAGAGGATGTGAGGGTCTAAGGACAGAGGATGTGAGGGTCTAAGGACAGAGGATGTGAGGGTGTAAGGACAGAGGATGTGAGGGTCTAAGGACAGAGGATGTGAGGGTGTAAGGACAGAGGATGTGAGGGTCTAAGGACAGAGGATGTGAGGGTGTAAGGACAGAGGAGGTGAGGGTCTAAGGACAGAGGATGTGAGGGTCTAAGGACAGAGGAGGTGAGGGTGTAAGGACAGAGGAGGTGAGGGTGTAAGGACAGAGGATGTGAGGGTCTAAGGACAGAGGATGTGAGGGTGTAAGGACAGAGGATGTGAGGGTCTAAGGACAGAGGAGGTGAGGGTCTAAGGACAGAGGAGGTGAGGGTGTAAGGACAGAGGATGTGAGGGTCTAAGGACAGAGGGTGTGAGGGTGTAAGGACAGAGGATGTGAGGGTGTAAGGACAGAGGATGTGAGGGTCTAAGGACAGAGGATGTGAGGGTCTAAGGACAGAGGATGTGAGGGTGTAAGGACAGAGGATGTGAGGGTGTAAGGACAGAGGATGTGAGGGTCTAAGGACAGAGGAGGTGAGGGTGTAAGGACAGAGGATGTGAGGGTCTAAGGACAGAGGAGGTGAGGGTGTAAGGACAGAGGATGTGAGGGTGTAAGGACAGAGGATGTGAGGGTCTAAGGACAGAGGAGGTGAGGGTCTAAGGACAGAGGAGGTGAGGGTCTAAGGACAGAGGAGGTCACATGGTTACAGATTGTAAAGCCCTCTGAGACAAATTTGATATTTGTGATTTTGGACTTTATAAAATAAATTGATATTTTTTTTGCCATATGTCAGAGTCGTTGATAAACCGGGAGCAGGTCGGATAGACAACAACAACAACAACATCATCATCATCATCATCACATCATCATCATCACCATCATCATCATCACCATCATCTTCATCATCATCATCATCTTCATCATCACCATCATCATCACCATCATCATCATCACCATCATCACCATCATCATCATCTTCATCATCACCATCATCATCATCATCACCATCATCATCACCATCATCATCACATCATCATCATCATCATCATCACCATCATCATCATCATCATCACCATCATCATCATCACCATCATCATCATCACCATCATCATCATCACCATCATCATCATCACCATCATCATCATCACCATCATCTTCATCATCATCTGCTGCAGTATCCCGAGCGGAGAGGACCTCCTCCTCCTCCTCCTCCTCCGGCTGCCATTTTACACAAACAAACGCACACAAACACACGCACGTACACACGCGCACACGCAGACAAACGCGCACACACACACGCACGCACACACGCACGCAGGAGGAACACGGAGTTTTTTTCTCCTGCAGGCAGCGTTCAGGGCTGAATCCCCCACGCGGCCTCCGCAGTCAAACACCAGCTGATCCTCCGAGAACAACCTGATCAGATCAATCCCTGATCAATCCCTGATCAATCCCTTCTGCACTGATGACGACATCATGCTCAGAACAGCATGAATCATATGCACTGGTCTGTGATGGTCCGCACCACTGGTATTAACATCATAGATCCTCCGCAGTGATGCTTCACTGGGAGACGTTTGAAACACGAACCCCGGCGGGCCGCCCCGACACACGACACAAACACACCCCGAGCAGAGAGCACGACGCACACAGAAGAAGAGAACATGAAGAAGAATCCTGAAATATGATGAAGATGAAGATGTTTGTACCTTATTGACGAGGTCCATCCTGCCGCGAGCCGAGAGAGAGAGGAGAGAGGATGGAGAGGAGGGAGGAGGGAGGAGGGAGGAGAGGGAGGGAGGATGGAGAGGAGGGAGGAGGACAGAGGAGGGAGGAGGGAGGGGAGGATGGAGGGAGGAGGGAGGGAGGGGAGGATGGAGGAGGGAGGAGGAGAGGATGAGAGGGAGAGGATGGAGAGGATGGAGAGGACAGAGGAGGTGAGGGAGGGAGGATGGAGGAGGAGGGAGGATGGTTACAGAGGGAGGAGGGGAGGAGGGAGGAGAGGATAGAGAGGGAGGGAGGATGGAGAGGGAGGGAGGATGGAGAGGGAGGAGGAGGGAGGAGGGGAGAGAGAGGATGGAGAGGGAGGGAGGATGGAGAGGAGGGAGGAGGAGGGAGAGGGAGGGAGGAGAGGAGGGAGGAGGGAGGGAGGGGAGGGAGAGAGAGGATGGAGGGAGGGAGGGAGGGAGGGAGGATCTGGGAGGGAGAGGGAGGGAGGATGGAGAGGGAGGGAGGAGGGGACAGGGGGAGGGAGAGGGAGAGAGACCAGGACCAGGAGGAGGATGGAGATCTGGAGGGAGGAGAGGATGGAGAGGGAGGGGGAGGGGAGGGAGGAGGAGGATGGAGAGGGAGGGAGGATGGAGAGGGAGGAGGGGAGGAGGAGGGGAGGGAGGGAGAGATGGAGGGAGGAGGGAGGAGGGGAGGGAGGAGGAGGGAGGAGGAGGGAGGGAGGATGGGAGGGAGGGGAGGAGGATGGAGGGAGGGAGGATGGACTGGAGGATGGTCCGCACCACTGGAGGGAGGGGAGGGAGTGATGGACTGGGAGGGAGGAGGGAGGGAGGGGGAGGATGGGAGGGAGGGAGGAGGGAGGGAGGAGAGGGAGGGAGGGAGGATGGGAGGAGGGAGGAGGGAGAGGGAGGGAGGGAGAGGGAGGGAGGGAGGGAGGGATGGAGAGGGAGGGAGGGGGGAGGGAGGAGGAGAGAGGAGGGAGAGGGAGGGAGGGAGGGAGGGAGGGGAGGAGGGAGGGAGGGAGGAGGAGGGAGGAGGGGGAGAGGGAGGGAGGGGGGAGGGGAGGAGAGGATGGAGAGGGAGGGAGGATGGAGAGGAGGGAGGGAGGAGGGGAGGAGGGAGGGAGGGAGGGAGGGAGGAGAGAGGAGGATGGAGAGGGAGGGAGGAGGGAGAGGGAGGGAGGAGGAGGAGGGAGAGAGAGGAGGATGGAGGGAGGGGGAGGGAGGGAGGGAGGGAGGAGGGATGGGAGGGAGGGAGGATGGGAGGGAGGGAGGGGAGGAGGAGGGAGAGGGATGGAGAGGGAGGGAGGAGAGGGAGGGAGGGAGGAGGGAGGATGGGAGGGAGGGAGGAGGGAGGAGGGAGGGAGGAGAGAGGATGGAGAGGGAGGAGGGAGGGAGGAGAGAGGATGGAGAGGGAGGGAGGGAGGGGGAGGATGGAGGGAGAGGGAGGGAGGAGAGAGAGAGGATGGAGAGGGAGGGAGGAGGGGAGAGGAGGATGGAGAGGGAGGGAGGAGGGGAGGGAGGGGGAGGATGGAGATGGAGGGAGGGAGGGGGAGGGAGGAGGAGGATGGAGGGAGGAGGGGAGGGAGGGAGGAGAGGAGGATGGAGAGGGAGAGGATGGGAGGGAGGGAGGAGGGAGGGAGAGGATGGAGAGGAGGGAGGAGGGAGGGGAGGGAGGAGGGAGGGAGGAGAGAGGATGGAGAGGGAGGGAGGAGGATGGGAGGGGGAGGAGGGAGGGAGGATGGGAGGGAGGGGGAGGGAGGGAGAGAGAGGAGGATGGAGAGGGAGGAGGGAGGGAGAGAGAGGATGGAGAGGGAGGAGGGGAGGGAGGATGGAGAGGGATGGGAGGAGGAGGGAGGAGAGAGAGGATGGAGAGGGAGGAGGGAGGGGAGAGAGGGGAGAGGGAGGAGGGAGGGAGGGATGGGATGGAGAGGGAGGAGGGAGGAGGGAGGGGAGGGAGAGGATGGAGAGGATGGGAGGAGGAGGGAGGAGAGAGAGGATGGAGAGGGAGGGAGGAGGGAGGATGGAGAGGGAGGGAGGAGGGAGGAGGGAGGAGAGAGGGAGGGAGAGGAGGAGAGGAGGGAGGATGGATGGAGGGAGGGATGGAGAGGAGAGAGGGAGGGAGGGAGAGGAGGGAGGATGGAGAGGATGGAGGAGGAGAGAGGAGAGAGGAGGGAGGGAGAGAGGAGGAGAGAGGGATGGAGGGAGGAGGGAGGATGGAGAGGATGGAGAGGGGAGGATGGAGGAGGATGGAGAGGGAGGGAGGAGGGATATTATATTACATTATATTATATTATATTATATTATATTATATTATATTATATTACATTATATTATATTATATTATATTATTTTATATTATATTATATTATATTATATTATATTATTTTATATTATATTATATTATATTATATTATATTATATTATATTATATTATATTATATTATCCATCCATCCATCCATCTCCTTCCGCTTATCCGGGGCCGGGTCGCGGGGGCAGCAGACTAAGGAGGGTCCTCCAGACGTCCTTCTCCCCAGCAACACTTTCCAGCTCCTCCTGGGGAACCCCGAGGCGTTCCCATCCTGGGGAACCCCGAGGCGTTCCCAGGCCAGACGAGATATATAATCTCTCCAGCGTGTTCTGGGTCTACCCGGGGCCTCTTACCAGTTGGACGTGCCTGGAAAACCTCTAAAGGGAGGCGTCCAGGAGGCATCCTGATCAGATGCCCGAGCCACCTCAGCTGGCCCCTTTCGACGCGAAGGAGCAGCGGCTCTACTCCGAGCTCCCTCCGGATGTCTGAGCTCCTCACCCTATCTCTAAGGCTGAGCCCAGCCACCCTACGAAGGAAGCTCATTTCGGCCGCTTGTATTCGCGATCTCATTCTTTCGGTCACTACCCAAAGCTCATGACCATAGGTGAGGGTTGGAACGTAGATGGACTGGTAAATCGAGAGCTTTGCCTTTCGGCTCTGCTCCTTCTTCACCAAAACGGTCCGGTACAACGCCCGCATCACTGCTGACGCTGCACCGAACCGCCTGTCCATCTCCCGCTCCATTTTACCCTCACTCGTGAATAAGATCCCGAGATACTTGAACTCCCTCGCTTGGGGCAGTGACTCCCTCCCAACCCAGAGGGTGCAATCCACCGTTTTCCGGAAGAGAACCATGGCCTCAGACTTGGAGGTACTGACTCTCATCCCGACCGCTTCACACTCGGCTGTGAACCGCCCCAGTGCGTGCTGAAGGTCACGTTCTGAAGAAGCCAACAGAACCACATCATCTGCAAAAAGCAGGGATGCGATTCTGAGGTCCCCAAACCGGAAACTCTCCTCCCCCGGCTGCGCCTTGAAATCCTGTCCATGAAAATCACAAACAGGATTGGTGACAATGGGCAGCCCTGGCGGAGGCCAACACGCAC
>NC_072449.1:257500-260000 GCF_027596085.1 Anoplopoma fimbria | reverse complement strand
GCACAGGTATTACCCCGTTACTGCAGTATTAGTACACAAGTATTAGTACACAAGTATTAGTACACAGGTATTAATACACAGGTATTACCCTGTTACTGCAGTATTAGTACACAGGTATTACCCCGTTACTGCAGTATTAGTACACATGTATTACCTTGTTACTGAAGTAAAAGTACACAAGTATTATCATGAAGTGATGCCTAAAGTACTTCAAGTAAAAGTACTCATCGTCTAGAGCAGGGGTGTCAAACTCAAACACACAGTGGGCTGAAATAAAGAAATCAAGGGCCAGATGGGTTCAACGTTTATTGAAAACTTATTGAAAGAACCTTAGTGCACATATTGAACCTGGAACTAACAAGGCCTATAGAGTATTGCCTATAAAACAACATTAATTATGAAATAAAAATGATAAATAATACATAAATAAATAAAAATAAAAGTAATAAAATCAGTTTCATTAATTGCTTATGGCTCTATCTGCAGTTTTTCCAGAGTAATTTCAAGTGAAAACATTTTCTACAGGCAAACAACAGCCAAAAATAATTTACTTCAAAGAAAAATCAAATGTCCTGTAGTAGCAAGAGAAAAAAAATGCAAAAATGAAACTACATTAAAAACTGAAAATGTCTGTTCTTATGTTGTATTCTTTCATTACAGCCACACTGTCTCCGCACAGAAGACACACAGCTCTGCCCTTGAAAACTCCTGTTTTCAAATTCCACCTTTCGTTTAGCCATTTTTTGGGGAGAGGGATAGTTGACAGTTGACACAAGTGGTATGTAATACAGACTGTGAGCCGCGATTGACGTGCCGACACGCGGGCAGTGCATTGTGGGATTTGTAGTATTTTGGTGGTGCGTGCGATACACCGGCGGGCCAGCTCTAATAGTAAATAGATTTTATCATGCGGGCCAAAGATAATTCATTCACGGGCCGGATGTGGCCCGCGGGCCTTGAGTTTGACACATGTGGTCTAGAGTAAAGTATGTTATATTACCGGACCGTATTGATGTATTCGTGTATAAAGTACTTCATATTTCATCTGCTGCTGGTTTGTGAAGATCAATAAAGATTGATCATCATCATTTAGTTATTGATTAATGATCTGAATCTGATAAATGTAGTAAGACATCAATATTTACTCCGAGACGTAGTGAAGAAGTAGAAAGTAGCAGAGCATGTAAATACTTCAGTGAGGTACAAGTACCTCGGAGCAGTCAGTACTTCATGTGTGGTAGTCTCTGGGGTTGGGTCATTGATGAATATCTTTAATGTGTCTGTAGCCTCAGAGGTCCTCGGGGATCAGACCGCCGTGCGATTGGCCGAGAGGAGGAAGAGGCGGACCGACTGGGTGATGAACCAATGGGAGAACAGGAACGGCTCCGTCGGGGAGCTGATCCACCTGTTGGAGCGTCTGCAGCTGCTCCGCCCCCGTGATGTCATCCTGGGCTGTGAGTTCTCTCATGACCTCTGATGACCTCTGTAGGGTCAGAGGTCAAACACTACAGCGGATTTCTCTCTCTGCAGGGTCCTCCAGTCTGAAGCCTTCAGCCTCCCCTCTTCTTCCTCTTCTTCCTCATCATCATCCTCATCATCCTCATCATCCCAAACAGTCTGAGGCCACGCCCACACTGAGCACCATCAGACTGAGCTCCACAGGTAACACACACACACAGGTAACACACACACACACACACACACACAGGTAACACACACACACACGTTACCTGTAAACATGTGTCGGAGTAAACCAGGATGTGATTGATCAGATCCATGTCACCTAAAGCTTCTGTTCTTCATGCAGAGGATGAAGGAGGAGGAAGACCTCTACCCAGACCGGCCCCGCCCCCCCAACCTGCACTCTGACCTCCACCAAGCCGCCCAGGTAACACACACACACACCCACACACACACACACACACACACACACACACACACACACACACACACACACACACACACACACACACACACACACACACAAACTACCTGTAGTTTATAGACTACGTTTGTAGGCTACCTGTAGTTTATGGACTACGTCTGTAGGCTACCTGTAGTTTATAGACTATATGTAGGCTACCTGTAGTTTATAGACTATATGTAGGCTACCTGTAGTTTATAGACTATATGTAGGCTACCTGTAGTTTATAGACTATATGTAGGCTACCTGTAGTTTATAGACTATATGTAGGCTACCTGTAGACTATATGTTATAGTTTATAGACTATATGTAGGCTACCTGTAGTTTATAGACTATATGTAGGCTACCTGTAGTTTATAGACTACGTTTGTAGGCTACCTGTAGTTTATAGACTATGTTTGTAGGCTACCTGTAGTTTATAGACTATATGTAGGCTACCTGTAGTTTATAGACTATATGTAGGCTACCTGTAGTTTATAGACTATATGTAGGCTACCTGTAGTTTATAGACTACGTTTGGGTTCTATGATGTCCATCAGTGACATGGTTCTCTCCTTTAAAGGTTTCTGATGCTTC
>NC_072449.1:227500-252500 GCF_027596085.1 Anoplopoma fimbria | reverse complement strand
CACACACAACACACAACATAACACACAACATAACACACACAACACACAACATAACACAACGTAACACACACAACACACAACATAACACACAACGTAACACACACAACACACAACATAACACACACAACACACAACATAACACACACACACACACACACACACACCTTTGACGTGTTTTAAGAGTCTTACATTGTGTGTGTGTGTGTGTGTGTGTGTGTGTGTGTGTGTGTGTGTGTGTGTGTGTGTGTTTTGCCAGGAGTGTGTGTCTTTGTCCTGGTCTCAGAGGGTCTCTGTGGTGGGAGGAGCCTCAGCGGCGCTGCAGTTCCTGCACTGCCCCCCCGACGGACATGCGGCGCTGATCCACGGAGACGTGAAGAGGTCTGCAGCGGGTCCTGGTCTCTGACAGCGGCGGCTCCAGGCGGACTGTCTCTGGGTTCTGATGTGTGTGTGCGTCTCTGTGTCCGCAGCTCAAACATCCTGTTGGACCGCCACCTGGTGGCCAAGCTGGCGGACTTCGGTCTGGCCCGGTTTGCGTCCCGCGGCTCGGGGGGTCGCTCGGCGGCTCAGACGGCGTCGGTGGGTAAAACGGCGACGGTCCGAGGAACGCTGGCGTACCTGCCCGTCGAATACGTGAGGGACGGAGAGCTGGGGACGGCCGTGGACGTCTACAGCTTCGGAGTGGTGAGACAACGCAGGGGCTGATGGGAAATGTAGTTAGTTCACCAGAGACGGAAGATCCTTATAGTCCTGATCCAAAATAGTCCTGAGCCATTTAGGTCCTAATCATCTCCAGTCCTGATCATCTCTAGTCCTGATCCAATGTAGTCCTGATCATCTCCAGTCCTGATCCAATGTAGTCCTGATCATCTCCAGTCCTGATCCAATGTAGTCCTGATCATCTCCAGTCCTGATCATCTCTAGTCCTGATCATCTCTAGTCCTGATCCAATGTAGTCCTGATCCAATGTAGTCCTGATCATCTCCAGTCCTGATCATCTCTAGTCCTGATCATATCTAGTCCTGAACTCCTCTAGTCCTGATCATCTCCAGTCCTGATCATCTCCAGTCCTGATCATCTCTAGTCCTGATCATCTCCAGTCCGGTTCATATCTAGTCCTGATCATATCCAGTCCTGAACTCCTCTAGTCCTGATCATCTCCGGTCCGGTTCATATCTAGTCCTGATCATCTCCAGTCCTGATCATCTCCAGTCCTGATCATCTCTAGTCCTGATCATCTCCAGTCCTGATCATCTCTAGTCCTGATCATCTCTAGTCCTGATCATCTCTAGTCCTGATCATATCTAGTCCTGATCATATCTAGTCCTGATCATCTCTAGTCCTGATCATCTCCAGTCCGGTTCATACCTAGTCCTGATCATCTCCAGTCCGGTTCATATCTAGTCCTGATCATCTCCAGTCCGGTTCATATCTAGTCCTGATCATATCTAGTCCTGAACTCCTCTAGTCCTGATCATCTCCGGTCCGGTTCATCTCTAGTCCTGATCATCTCCAGTCCTGATCATCTCTAGTCCTGATCATACCTAGTCCTGAACTCCTCTAGTCCTGATCATCTCTAGTCCTGATCCAATGTAGTCCTGATCATCTCCAGTCCTGATCATCTCTAGTCCTGATCATCTCTAGTCCTGATCATCTCCAGTCCTGATCATCTCTAGTCCTGATCATCTCCAGTCCTGATCATCTCCAGTCCTGATCATCTCCAGTCCTGATCATATCTAGTCCTGAACTCCTCTAGTCCTGATCCCCTTCAGTCCTGATCCTGATGATCCGTTCTGAGGACTTCAGGTTGATGAGGGGAGAGTAAAAAAATATCTGATCGTTAAAATCTTCAGATCAATCGACGAGGTAGTGACATCATATCTCATGACATCACACCTCTGCTATGTGCCAGGTTCTGTTGGAGGTTCTGACGGGTCGTCGAGCTCTGGAGAGAGACAGGAAGTCAGGAGAGAGATACCTGGTCAGAACACACAATCACACAATCACAAACACACACATTGATGTTTGTCTCAGTGATGTTTGTCTCAGTGATGTTTGTCTCAGTGATGTTTGTCTCAGTGATGTTTGTCTCATTGATGTTTGATGTTTGTCTCATTGATGTTTGTCTCATTGATGTTTGTCTCAGTGACGTTTGTCTCATTGATGTTTGTCTCAGTGATGTTTGTCTCATTGATGTTTGTCACATTGATGTTTGTCTCATTGACGTTTGTCTCATTGATGTTTGTCTCAGTGATGTTTGTCTCATTGATGTTTGTCTTAGTGACGTTTGTCTCATTGACGTTTGTCTCATTGATGTTTGTCTCAGTGACGTTTGTCTTAGTGACGTTTGTCTCAGTGATGTTTGTCTCAGTGACGTTTGTCTCAGTGACGTTTGTCTCAGTGATGTTTGTCTCAGTGACGTTTGTCTCAGTGATGTTTGTCTCAGTGACGTTTGTCTCAGTGACGTTTGTCTCAGTGATGTGGTTTTGGTTCTGGTTCTGGTTGTATAGAAGGACCTGGTGGAGGAACTGGAGGACAGTCAGACTGGTTCGTCTTCAGAGGCCTGGAGGAAACAGCTGGACCAGAGGCTGATCACAGGTCAGTCTTTGTGTGTTTGTGTCAGCTGATGTTCCTGCTGCTGTACTCATGTTGTGTCTTTAGGGGGCGCTGCAGAGCCGTCTGGCTGCATGGAGGTGGTGTCGCTGGCCTGCAGGTGTCTGGACAAGAAGAGGAAGAAGAGACCAGCAATGACAAAGGTCAGCACGATTTAAAGTTGAACCATGATTTACTCCAGCTAAAAATCCTTAAATGTGTACCAGACATGTGGTGTTCCTCAGGGATCCTGTTGGGATCCTCTTCAGTTCCTCATGTCAATGTTCTCCTCACAGGTGTTTGACAAACTTCAGGATATCCACGTCACCGCGAGTAAAACTGGGTCTTCCTCCCCCTCCAACACCTTCCTCACCCTCATCTTCAACCCCCCTCCATGTCCTTACCCAAACCCCCCGTCCCCTGGATCACAGTGTGGGGGCTCTGTCCAACCAGCTGTCCAAACTGGGACCTCTGGAGGACACCTACCAGCCCCCCAGTCCCCTCAGGTCTCCCCCTCCTCCTCCTTCTGCTCCCTCACCCCTCCTCACGCGCTGCACTGCTCCTCCTCCCTCCCCCCCCCTCCTCCTCCTCCTCCTCCTCCTCCTCCTCTTTCCCCGGTCCGTGTGAAACCGATGAGAGTCGAGGCTTCTCCCAGTATGACCTTCGCTCCCAGTTCAGATCTAACGGGACCAGCTCCAGCTCTCTGTCTCCATCCACAAGACACCAGTATCACAGTCCTACTGGGTCCACAGAGTCCCAGTTGAGCCAGCCTTCCGTCCCCACTGAAGACCAGTACAACTTCCCTCCCCTCACCGGGCCCCCCCCAGGACCAGACACTAAAGGGCAGACCCCAGCAGGGCTCCGTGGTGTCCCAGAATGCCTCTCTCCTGCGGGGTCCCTGCAGTCGTCGTCTCCAGAGCCCTCAGGTACTTCAGCAGCTCTTCAGAGGACCTCTGCTCCTCACTGACACTCTGAACTCTGTAATCACGGTTGTTTACTAGGTTTGTTTCGGAGACTTTCTTATCTTGTGAGACGCTTTTATGTGAATCTTTAGAATGTCAGACCAAAAGCTACTCGTTAACGTGGGGATGTTTCATTATGAATCATTAATCCATATCCTCTGTGCTTCAGTCCTCATGAATCCCAGTAAGCAGCGTTTCCTGCAGAAGAAAACTCTGTATGAAGAGGGAAAGATTCAAACTCCTGAGCTGCTGTCGTCTGAGGACCTCTGTACGTAAAACACTGAGACATTCCCTGTCTTCTCACATTCCATGTCGTATCGGTATCTCATTTCTTATTTCATGTGTGTGATCAGATGGAGGGAGGAGCTCTGACCGAGGACCAGAGGAGAGTGACGAGCTGGATTATCTTCCTGCTGAACACCACTGACTCAGACACTCAGAGCGATGATGACTTTTATCAAAGTGATTGTAATATGAACTTTATGGCGAACGCTGTGTATCACATGTGTTGTCGTCTCTACGCTGATGTTGAATCAACATGTGAAGCAGAACTGGAACAATTAATTCACTAAGTTTTTACAAATCAATAAACAGTCCTACAGCTGCAAAGGCTCACATGAAGGTATGACATCATAAAGCCTGCAGTGTCATGTTGTTATTGACGTCATGTTATCATTGTGTATGTAGTATATGTAGTATTAGTGTATGTAGTATTAGTGTATGTAGTATTAGTGTATGTAGTATTAGTGTATGTAGTATTAGTGTGTATGTAGTATATGTAGTATTAGTGTATGTAGTATTAGTATATGTAGTATTAGTGTATGTAGTATTAGTGTATGTAGTATTAGTGTATGTAGTAGTATTAGTGTATATGTAGTATTAGTGTATGTAGTATTAGTGTATGTAGTATTAGTGTATGTAGTATTAGTGTATGTAGTATTAGTGTATGTAGTATTAGTATATGTAGTATTAGTGTATGTAGTATTAGTGTGTATGTAGTATTAGTGTATGTAGTATTAGTATATGTAGTATTAGTGTATGTAGTATTAGTGTATGTAGTATTAGTATATGTAGTATTAGTGTATGTAGTATTAGTGTATGTAGTATTAGTATATGTAGTATTAGTGTATGTAGTATTAGTATATGTAGTATTGGTGTATGTAGTATTAATGTATGTAGTATTAGTATGTAGTATTAGTGTATGTAGTATTAGTGTATGTAGTATTAGTATATGTAGTATTAGTGTATGTAGTATTAGTGTATGTAGTATTAGTATATGTAGTATTAGTGTATGTAGTATTAGTGTATGTAGTATTAGTGTATGTAGTATTAGTATATGTAGTATTAGTGTATGTAGTATTAGTGTATGTAGTATTAGTGTATGTAGTATTAGTGTATGTAGTATTAGTATATGTAGTAGTATGTATAGTGTATGTAGTATTAGTGTATGTAGTATTAGTGTATGTAGTATTAGTATATGTAGTATTAGTGTATGTAGTATTAGTATATGTAGTATTAGTGTATGTAGTATTAATGTATGTAGTATTAGTGTATGTAGTATTAGTGTATGTAGTATTAGTGTGTATGTAGTATTAGTGTATGTAGTATTAGTGTATGTAGTATTAGTGTATGTAGTATTAGTATATGTAGTATTAGTGTATGTAGTATTAGTGTATGTAGTATTAGTGTATGTAGTATTAGTGTATATGTAGTATTAGTGTATGTAGTATTAGTAGTATGTAGTATTAGTGTATGTAGTATTAGTATATGTAGTATAGTATTAGTGTATGTAGTATTAGTGTATGTAGTATTAGTGTATGTAGTATGTAGTATTAGTATATGTAGTATTAGTGTATATGTATTAGTGTATGTAGTATTAGTGTGTATGTAGTATTAGTGTATGTAGTATTAGTGTATGTAGTATTAGTGTATGTAGTATTAGTGTATGTAGTATTAGTATATGTAGTATTAGTATTAGTATATGTAGTATTAGTGTATGTAGTATTAGTGTATGTAGTATTAGTGTATGTAGTATTAGTGTATGTAGTATTAGTATATGTAGTATTAGTGTATGTAGTATTAGTTAGTATGTATTAGTATTAGTGTATGTAGTATTAGTGTATGTAGTATTAGTGTATGTAGTATTAGTATATGTAGTATTAGTATATGTAGTATTAGTATATGTAGTATTAGTATATGTAGTATTAGTATATGTAGTATTAGTGTATGTAGTATTAGTATATGTAGTATTAGTGTATGTAGTATTAGTGTATGTAGTATTAGTGTATGTAGTATTAGTATATGTAGTATTAGTATATGTAGTATTAGTGTATGTAGTAGTATATGTAGTATTAGTATATGTAGTATTAGTATATGTAGTATTAGTATATGTAGTATTAGTATATGTAGTATTTAGTATATGTAGTATTAGTGTATGTAGTATTAGTACCTGGACCCCTTTACTCAGGTCTTTGTTAACAGAGTAGATCCTGAACCTGGTCCTGGGTCCCAAGACAAATACAGAATACATCATCTTCCTCTGGAGTACCCGTCCGTCCACGTCGAGCTCTCCAGAGGTTAGACCTTTTCCCAGCATTCAGAGAGACCCCTGATATAGATAGATTCAGAACACGCAGACGTCTGGAAACTAAAACCCTTCTATCATTATTATAATCAATAAATATAAATAACACATAGAACGAACTCGTTCTCCTCAAAGCCAGCGGACTGAACCAGGTCTTGTGGATCTGATATGAGACCAGATTCAGAAACTGGTTTGGCCTCTAAGTCTGATCAGAAACAGATTTATTTGGAGGCAAAGAGAGTTTTCTGGAGTTCTAAATGGTGCAACAGGAAGTGCAATGTTCGCAAAGCATTTTGGGTGTTTTAGTACCGTGGAGCTTCTCCGTGGACCTCGAGGGTCCTGGACCTGGACCAGTCCTTCAGGGGGAGTCCATGTCGTAGAACCCATGACTTTATAAAACCCCTAATGGATATGTGTTAACAGGTGGTTTGATGGGAAATGTAGTCCAGTAGCTGAGGTCTGGTGTCACTGCGGTCCGGTCTGTGTTTAACTCTGTACTTGTGGTTCTGCAGAACCTGGACGGGGCTCAGCTGACCTGGGAGCCTCCTGCAGTCACATCAGGGAGGATCACAGAGTACTCGTGTACCTGGCCATCCAGTCCAGCCAGGCCTCCTCCTCCGGTTCTGGTCCGGCCCAGCTGGCCTTCATGAGGGTCTACTGTGGTGCAAACCCATCCTGCCTGGTCCAGACCTCGAGCCTCGCCAACATCGACCTCACCACTAAGCCCGCCATCATCTACCGCAGGGGTGGGCAATTATTTTTTCCATGGGGCCACATGAGAAACAGAAAATATTGTGGAGGGCCAGGCCAAAAGGCTGAACTCAATTCTGCATAATATTAATTATATTTCTTTATAAAAGCAGTATATAGCATTGTTTTGACAAGCTGGTAAGACTGGTAAGAGTCCTGCATGTTATGATTAAGCAATGAAAAAGTCATTTATTCAATAAAACACCAAAACAAACAAAATGTGAACGTTTTTACCATTTGTGACTCATTATATTAGTGATCATTTTCACACATTCACCCCAAAACACATTTTGAGTTCCATATACTGTTGGAACGATGTTCTTAGCTTTCTAAAGACACCACAATATTGTCTTTGTACTCCAAATAGTAAGATACATCATATTATAACGACTGTCACTGAACTGTGATTTTGAGAAAAAGGCCTCCAAAGAAAGTGTCCCAGTTCACTGCTAACTGGTGCCTTTACATGCCAGCATTTCTAGTCCAACCACCTCATTTGATTTTTTTCAGTTCTTTTTTCTTGTTCAGTGAGAGAAATCTAGTCTCTGTTGGGCTTTCACAAGTGCATCAAAGTCAGGTTGAATGTCTGAGGTGGAGATGCGAAGCACAGCTGCCAGATGATCATCAGTGAGAGAGGATCTGTACCTGGATCACTGAGAATGTTTGTTCACATATGTAGGTAGAGCCAAAGAGAACCAACATCTTCTGAGCATGTCTCCTTATGTTTGGAAAGTTCTCCTCCTTGAGAGAAGAGTAGAACTCCAGCAGTGATGCTGACTTAAAGTGCTCTGCCAGCATCAGACTGCAGGTCAATGAGGTCCAGCTGAACATCAGTGGGTGCATCAGCCACACTGCAGGTAAAGGGAGAGGAAACCAGCTGCATTTCATCCTCGATCATTCTGAGATCTTCAAATCGCCTTGAAAACTCACCATGCAGTGCTCCTAGCATGGATGAGTATGGATGGTGTGACTTCTTTCAGGGTTTGCATGTGAGTGAGATTGTTGCTGTCCAGTTGGCTTGAAAGAAACTGCAACTTTCTCATGAAAGCCTTCACCAGGCTGTGGTGTCATGAACAAAAGGCCCTTGCCTTGCAGTGTGGTGTTCAGTTCATTCATCAGTGCAGTCACAGCAACAGCAAATGCAAAATTGGCCATCCAGTCCTCATCTGAGAGCTCTGGGATGTCCTTGCCTTTCTTCTTGCAGAACTCTCGAATCTCTGCTTTCAGCTCCCAGAATCTCTTTAGATTCTGCCCAGGCTGAGCCATCTGCCAGCTGTGTGGTAGCCAATGTCACTATGTTCAGTCTCATGCTCCTCCAAGAGTGAAACCAACTGTCTGATTCAATGCTCGTCCCTGATGAAGTTAACTGTTTTAGTTACAACATCAAGAACATGGTTCATTTTCAGCACTGACTTGCACAACACATGCTGATGTATAATACAATTCAAAAATACCAACTTCTGATCTGGGTCGATTTCAGTCACTTTATCTTGCATACGTTTCAAAAGTCCGACATCTTTCCCGCTCAGACTTGGACAGCCGTCCGTTGTGACACCTACCAGTCTGTCCCATTTCAGATCAGTCTGTCCCATTTCAGATCAGTGTGTCCCAGTTCAGACCAGTCTGTCCCAGTTCAGACCAGTCTGTCCCAGTTCAGACCAGTCTGTCCCAGTTCAGATCAGTGTGTCCCAGTTCAGACCAGTCTGTCCCATTTCAGATCAGTGTGTCCCAGTTCAGACCAGTCTGTCCCAGTTCAGACCAGTCTGTCTGCCTCCGACGTCAGTCACTAAATAATGATCAGTCCATGTGTTGTTGAAACCCTGCAGGTCTACCTGTCTGTCTGCCTCCGACGTCAGTCACTAAATAATGATCAGTCCATGTGTTGTTGAAACCCTGCAGGTCTACCTGTCTGTCTGCCTACCTGTCTGTCTGCCTACCTGTCTGTCTGTCTACCTGTCTGTCTGTCTACCTGTCTGTCTGCCTACCTGTCTGTCTGTCTACCTGTCTGTCTGTCTACCTGTCTGTCTTTAGTGGACATGTCTGAGGGCTAAAGTCGTCTCGTGAGTTGTGACTGCTCGTGCATGTGATTCAATCATGCGCACGTATTTGATTTACGTTTTGCTTCATTACGTGAATAAAACACTTCAAAATAAAAGCACTGCAGCTTTAGTCCATGCAAGAGGTAAAATTACAAAATATGTTTATTTTGTAATTTCCAATCAACCTCACAGGCCAGTCAGGACCAACCAGAGGGCCACATGTGGGCCGCGGGCCGGCCACGCAGGTCCGGTGGCTCCAAGGTGAGAATGATCAGAACCAGGAGGGTTCTGGCCCATCAGCCGGTGGTAAAGTATAGTTCGTAGTTTGTTGTGCTGAATGATCGTATTATTGATTGATTATATATATTATTGATTATTGATTTTAATGATGGTGTCTCTCCTGTAGACAGCAAAGACGTCAAACCAGCAGTGAAGAGACTCAGAGCGTCTCCTGACAGGTAAGACCTGCCGACAGGTAAGACCTGCTGATATGAGGCTCCTCCCACTTTGGACTGATGGTGGTTTTGTAGTCATTTGATTGGCTCAGCTGAGTTCCAGCTCACCTGGTCAGTCTGTTCTGATTCAGTCAGGAGACAACCCTTATTGTCCTCAGTGTCCTAACTGTCCTTAGTGTCCTAACTGTCCTTATTGTCCTCACTGTCCTTAGTGTCCTCACTGTCCTTAGTGTCCTAACTGTCCTGTCCTAAGTGTCCTCACTGTCCTAACTGTCCTTAGTGTCCTCACTGTCCTAACTGTCCTTAGTGTCCTCACTGTCCTAACTGTCCTTAGTGTCCTCACTGTCCTTAGTGTCCTCACTGTCCTAAGTGTCCTCACTGTCCTAACTGTCCTTAGTGTCCTCACTGTCCTAGTGTCCTCACTGTAACTGTCCTTAGTGTCCTCACTGTCCTTAGTGTCCTCACTGTCCTTAGTGTCCTAACTGTCCTTAGTGTCCTCACTGTCCTAACTGTCCTTAGTGTCCTCACTGTCCTAAGTGTCCTCACTGTCCTAAGTGTCCTCCTAAGTGTCCTCACTGTCCTAACTGTCCTTAGTGTCCTCACTGTCCTAACTGTCCTTAGTGTCCTCACTGTCCTTACTGTCCTCACTGTGTCCCTTCAGTAACTGTCCTCACTTAGTGTCCTAACTGTCCTTAGTGTCCTCACTGTCCTAACTGTCCTTAGTGTCCTCACTGTCCTAACTGTCCTTAGTGTCCTCACTGTCCTAAGTGTCCTCACTGTCCTAAGTGTCCTCACTGTCCTAACTGTCCTTAGTGTCCTCACTGTCCTAAGTGTCCTCACTGTCCTAAGTGTCCTCACTGTCCTTAGTGTCCTCACTGTCCTAAGTGTCCTCACTGTCCTAACTGTCCTTAGTGTCCTAAGTGTCCTCACTGTCCTTAGTGTCCTCACTGTCCTTAGTGTCCTCACTGTCCTAAGTGTCCTCACTGTCCTTAATATCCTCGTTGTCCTCGTTGTCCTCAGGTTGTCTTTGTAGCACAGAAACCAGAGAGGACGTTGTCTCTGCTGCTGATTGGATCCTGATCAACTCAAACTTGTTGAACTTAAATCAATCAAATCGTGTTATTGAGGCTCCGCCTCCGACCGGGCAGAGAGCCAATCATAGTTCAGGATAATGAGTCCCTTGACCTGCTGCATGTCCCTTTAAATCATTGATTTCATTTCCTGTCTGCAGTAAACCTGTTGGACCAAAGAAGTTCAGAACCGACCAATAGGAGGACTGTGATTGGTTACTGAGGAGGCGGGGCTCTGACAGATTCCTGACCCACAGGAAGCTGTCAAAATAAAAGACTTGTAGGATACCTGTACATCATCAACCAATCAGAACTCTGATTCTTCTTCCTGAAGGTTTGGTTGTCATGGAGACGAGGGGCGAAGTCAACAGTTTTCACCTTAAATGGAAATAGTAAAGTTTGAGTTTATTTAATACAGATGACCCCCTCACGTTAAAGGTCACGGTCTCCTCAGGAGGAGGGTTTGAATTATTTTCTTTCTGTAGCGTCAAACTATTCAGTTTTTCCGTTTTTTTATAAACGCCTGTTATTTCTTCTTCTGTGGTTTCTTCTGCTGATGACGTGCTTGTTGCCGCGGTGACGTTTAGTTTGAGCAGGACATGAATCAAACTTGTTTGTGAATATTCTCTGGAACAATAAAGATTTTTAGAGCATTTTTTATTGGCCGTGTGGAGTCCAGATTGTGTTATGAAACCAAACCATGATTTATGTTCTGTTCTAACTGGAACGAGCTGATCTGTGTGTTAATAATAATAACAGTAGTAGTAATATTAAAATTCATGGAAATGATAATAATAATAAAAGCAATAATAGTAATAATAACAATTAGGTTCAAACAGAAGAGGGATAGATACCCATTTATTATTATCTTTATTACTATTATAACTATTATTATTACTATTAATGAGTATTATTTCCATTATCATTATTATTACTATTACTTTTATTATTATACTTTTGTTATTCTTATAATAAATATTACTATTCTCATTCTCATTAATATAGTTTTTATTATAGTAATCATTATAATTATTATTATAGTAATCGTCATTATTATTGTTATTATATTCTTCTCATGTTCTTGGCCACGCCCCTGAAAGTTCTCCACAATAAAAGCCTAAAGAACCAGAAACATCTGATTGATTCCAACTGAAGCTCATGGGTTATGAAATACTAATTTTTCTGTCTGTAAATATAATATTTCAGTTATTGTTGATTTTCTACTGTTTTTTATTGCTTATTTATAATACTTGTTTTTTTATTTTTCATTTTTTATTTTTATCTAGTCTTCTTCTACTATGTCTCTTGTGTGCACTTTACTCTCTGCTGCTGTAAGCCTGCACATGTCCCCGCTGCGGGACTAATAAAGGATTATCTTATCTTATCTTATAATATTTAAACTGAACTTTAATTATTAATTTGAAATAATAATATTTAAACTGAACTTTAATTATAAATATGAAAGAATATTATTTAAACTGAACTTTAATTATTAATATGAAATAATAATATTTAAACTGAACTTTAATTATAAATATGAAAGAATATTTAAACTGAACTTTAATTATAAATATGAAAGAATATTATTTAAACTGAACTTTAACTATAAATATGAAATAATATTTAAACTGAACTTTAATTATAAATATGAAATAATATTATTTAAACTGAACTTTAATTATTAATATGAAATAATAATATTTAAACTGAACTTTAATTAAATATGAAAGAATATTTAAACTGAACTTTAATTATAAATATGAAAGAATATTATTTAAACTGAACTTTAACTATAAATATGAAATAATATTTAAACTGAACTTTAATTATAAATATGAAATAATATTATTTAAACTGAACTTTAATTATAAATATGAAATAATAATATTTAAACTGAACTTTAATTATAAATATGAAATAATATTTAAACTGAACTTTAATTATAAATATGAAATAATATTTAAACTGAACTTTAATTATGAATATGAAACTGAACTTTAATTATGAATATGAAATAATATTATTTAAACTGAACTTTAACTATAAATATGAAATAATATTAAACTGAACTTTAACTATAAATATGAAATAATATTTAAACTGAACTTTAATTATAAATATGAAATAATATTATTTAAACTGAACTTTAATTATAAATATGAAATAATAATATTTAAACTGAACTTTAATTATAAATATGAAATAATATTTAAACTGAACTTTAATTATGAATATGAAATATTATTTAAACTGAACTTTAATTATAAATATGAAATAATATTATTTAAACTGAACTTTAATTATAAATATGAAATAATAATATTTAAACTGAACTTTAATTATAAATATGAAATAATATTTAAACTGAACTTTAATTATAAATATGAAATAATATTATTTAAACTGAACTTTAACTATAAATATGAAATAATAATATTTAAACTGAACTTTAATTCTAAATATGAAATAATATTTAAACTGAACTTTAATTCTAAATATGAAATAATATTTAAACTGAACTTTAATTATGAATATGAAATAATAATATTTAAACTGAACTTTAACTATAAATATGAAATAATATTATTTAAACTGAACTTTAATTATGAATATGAAATAATATTATTTAAACTGAACTTTAATTATGAATATGAAATAATAATATTTAAACTGAACTTTATTTATAAATCTTGATGTTCTATATGAAGAAAGTAAATCTTTAAGAAAGCTGCTCAGGTAGATTTTATACTTATGGATTTAAAGTCTTAAAACATTTAAACACTTTAAATAAATATTTAGAAAACTCGATGGATTATCTCATCAAACAGAAACAGAAGTTATTATTATTATTATTATTATTATTATTATTATTATTATTATCTCTGTGCTGGTCTGCGTGCGCGCGTGGACGTGCGCGTGCCCGCGGCGTCGTGAGCGCGCCTCGCGGTGCTGATGGAGCGGAGCTTCAGTCTGCTGCTGTACCGATGAGGAGGAGGAGGAAGAGGAGGAGGATGAAGAGCAGGGATCCATCCGATCAGATCATCGATCACCGGAGCGGCTGCAGGAGGCGACAATCAATCAACCGACCGATCGATCAGCTGTGAGGCACGGCCCGGAGGACCATGTGACCGACGAGCTGCAGGTTCGATCCCCGCCGCAGGTGATCCAGGTAGGAGCTCACCAACAGGACAGGGGTCCCTCGTCTCCATGTAAAGAACCCGCTCACCTGTCTCTATGTAAAGAACCCGCTCACCTGTCTCCATGTAAAGAACCCGCTCACCTGTCTCCATGTAAAGAACCCGCTCACCTGTCTCCATGTAAAGAACCCGCTCACCTGTCTCCATGTAAAGAACCCGCTCACCTGTCTCTATGTAAAGAACCCGCTCACCTGTCTCCATGTGTCACCTGTCCATGTAAAGAACCCGCTCACCTGTCTCCATGTAAAGAACCCGCTCACCTGTCTCCATGTAAAGAACTCCATGTAAAGCTCACCTGTCTCCATGTAAAGAACCCGCTCACCTGTCTCCTCCATGTAAAGAACCCGCTCACCTGTCTCCATGTAAAGAACCCGCTCACCTGTCTCCATGTAAAGAACCCGCTCACCTGTCTCCATGTAAAGAACCCGCTCACCTGTCTCTGTCTGTCCATGTAAAGAACCCGCTCACCTGTCTCCATGTAAAGAACCCGCTCACCTGTCTCCATGTAAAGAACCCGCTCACCTGTCTCTATGTAAAGAACCCGCTCACCTGTCTCTCCATGTAAAGAACCCGCTCACCTGTCTCCATGTAAAGAACCCGCTCACCTGTCTCCATGTAAAGAACCCGCTCACCTGTCTCCATGTAAAGAACCCGCTCACCTGTCTCCATGTAAAGAACCCGCTCACCTGTCTCCATGTAAAGAACCCGCTCACCTGTCTCCATGTAAAGAACCCGCTCACCTGTCTCCATGTAAAGAACCCGCTCACCTGTCTCCATGTAAAGAACCCGCTCACCTGTCTCCATGTAAAGAACCCGCTCACCTGTCTCCATGTAAAGAACCCGCTCACCTGTCTCCATGTAAAGAACCCGCTCACCTGTCTCCATGTAAAGAACCCGCTCACCTGTCTCCATGTAAAGAACCCGCTCACCTGTCTCCATGTAAAGAACCCGCTCACCTGTCTCCATGTAAAGAACCCGCTCACCTGTCTCCATGTAAAGAACCCGCTCACCTGTCTCCATGTAAAGAACCCGCTCACCTGTCTCCATGTAAAGAACCCGCTCACCTGTCTCCATGTAAAGAACCCGCTCACCTGTCTCCATGTAAAGAACCCGCTCACCTGTCTCCATGTAAAGAACCCGCTCTCCATGTAAAGAACCTGTCTCCATGTAAAGAACCCGCTCACCTGTCTCCATGTAAAGAACCCGCTCACCTGTCTCCATGTAAAGAACCCGCTCACCTGTCTCCATGTCCACCTGTCTCCATGTAAAGAACCCGCTCACCTGTCTCCATGTAAAGAACCCGCTCACCTGTCTCCATGTAAAGGACCCGCTCACCTGTCTCCATGTAAAGAACCCGCTCACCTGTCTCCATGTAAAGAACCATGTAAAGAACCCGCTCACCTGTCTCCATGTAAAGGACCCGCTCACCTGTCTCCATGTAAAGAACCCGCTCACCTGTCTCCATGTAAAGGGTTTAATGTGTGACGATGAACCGTTTAGCTGCTGGGTTTCAGTGTTGTTGTTATTATGGGATGTCTCCACCCAGCGCCACGTGCCAGTGTGTGCGCACGCGTGTGTGTGTTCAGTTTTATTTTGCAGCTCGGTGTTTATCAGAGGACTCTTCCTCACCTGTTCACCTGTCTGATGAAACAGGAAGTCAGTCTGTACTTAAAGGTTTAAGAATACATACATCATGATAAAGTATACATACTTCATGATTAAGTATACATACTTCATGATAAAGTATGTATACTTCATGATAAAGTATACACACTTCATGTTTAAGTTAACGTATACATACTTCTTGTTTAAGTACACATACTTCTTGTTTAAGTATACATACTTAATGGTAAAGTTTATATACTTCATGTTAAAGTACAAGTATACATACTGTAGTGGCCAATTGTCCGAAAAATCCTAAAACAAACTTAAATCAAAGGGCCACTGACGCACCATGGGTTTGTGGTTTACGCAGGCAAAGAGGTTAATGTCCAAACAGAATTCCATGTTGCTGATGAAACAAATAAGGCAAACAAACAAAAGAACAAAGGTAATCCTGTCACTGACTCTCTGGCTCTGGTAAAAAAACTATAGGCCCACCACGGTGCATGCTGGTCCTATACCTGCCTACTCCTATATGTAACCGCAGGTGCCCACAGTGTTACCCAATTCAAAATAAATTACCAAACCCAAAACTAAGTATACTAAACAACAAGAAAAATATTATTAAACAAAACCAATGACCATCAATAGAAAAGCTATCTTAATAAATCAAACAATATTGGTTATGCATAAAATAACTAAATACAAACATCAAATAAATAGCTCCTACACATACTTTACATTCAAGTATACATACTTCACATTAAAGTATACATCATTCACGTTTAAGTATACATACTTCATGTTAAAGTATATAAACTTCATGTTAAAGTTGAAGTATACATACTTCACATTAAAGTATATATACTTAATGGTAAAGTATACGTACTTCATGTTAAAGTATACGTACTTCATGTTTAAGTATACATACTTCATGGTAAAGTATACATACTTCATGGTAAAGTACACATACTTCACATTAAAGTATACATACTTCACATTAAAGTATACATACTTCACATTAAAGTATACATACTTAATGGTAAAGTATACGTACTTCATGTTAAAGTATACGTACTTCATGTTAAAGTACACATACTTCATGTTAAAGAACACATACTCCACATTAAAGTACACATACTTCATGTTAAAGAACACATACTTCACATTAAAGTATACATACTTCATGTTAAAGTACACATACTTCACATTAAAGTATACATACTTCATGTAAAGTATACATACTTCATGTTAAAGTATATATACTTAATGGTAAAGTATACGTACTTCATGTTAAAGTATACGTACTTCATGTTAAAGTATACATACTTCATGTTAAAGAACACATACTTCACATTAAAGTATATATATATATATATATTAGGGCTGGGCAAATTAACGCATTATTATCACGTTAATGCACGATAAAATAATTGTCGGCGTTAATTAATTAATGCATTAACGCGTTATCTTGCAGTTTTTAACCAGTGCAAAGTTGAATTTTCTTTTCACCGGAGTACTTCTAGTCTGAAGTATCACTTAAATGCAATACACACCGTTGATGCCAGCAAATCACCCAAACAAACAGTGGAGGGAGGCTTCGGCAGACTACGTTGGATGCAGCGTGTGGGAGAAGTTTAGATAAACAAAAGCAAGACAAGCTAACAAATGCTACAAACTGCAGGCCGATTAGTATTGTGGAAGATGTCGGTCTGAGGAACGTTCTTAGGATCGCAACGAATGACGGCACGTATGAGCCTCCCTCAAGACGTATGAGCCTCCCTCAAGACGTATGAGCCTCCCTCAAGACGTATGAGCCTCCCTCAAGAAGTATGAGCCTCCCTCAAGATGTATGAGCCTCCCTCAAGACGTATGAGCCCTCAAGACGTATGAGCCAAGAGTATGAGCCTCCCTCAAGACGCATGAGCCTCCCTCAAGAAGTATGAGCCTCCCTCAAGAAGTATGAGCCTCCCTCAAGACGTATGAGCCTCCCTCAAGACGTATGAGCCTCCCTCAAGAAGTATGAGCCTCCCTCAAGACGTATGAGCCTCCCTCAAGACGTATGAGCCTCCCTCAAGACGTATGAGCCTGAGCCTCCCTCAAGACGTATGAGCCTATGAGCCTCAAGAAGTATGAGTATGCTCAAGAAGTATGAGCCTCAAAGATGAGCCTCCCTATGAGCCTCCCTCAAGACGTATGAGCCTCCCTCAAGAAGTATGAGCCTCCCTCAAGACGTATGAGCCTCCCTCAAGAGTATGAGCCTCCCTCAATGAGCCTCCCTCAAGACGTATGAGCCTCCCTCAAGACCTCAAGACGCATGAGCCTCCCTCAAGACGTATGAGCCTCCCTCAAGACGTATGAGCCTCCCTCAAGACGTATGAGCCTCCCTCAAGACGTATGAGCCTCCCTCAAGACGTATGAGCCTCCCTCAAGACGTATGAGCCTCCCTCAAGACGTATGAGCCTCCCTCAAGACGTATGAGCCTCAAGACGTATGAGCCCCTCAAGACGTATGAGCCTCCCTCAAGACGTATGAGCCTCCTCAAGACGTATGAGCCTCCCTCAAGAGTATGAGCCTCCCTCAAGACGTATGAGCCTCCCTCAAGACGTATGAGCCTCCCTGAGCCTCCCTCAAGACGCATGAGCCTGAGCCTCCCTCAAGAAGTATGAGCCTGAGCCTCCCTCAAGACGTATGAGCCTCCCTCAATGAGCCTCTCAAGAGTATGAGCATTTGTGTGATTTGTCCAGTCCTCAATGAGCCTCCCTCAAGACGCATGAGCCTCCCTCAAGACGAGCCTCCCATGAGCCTCCCTCAAGACGTATGAGCCTCCCTCAAGACGTATGAGCCTCCCTCAAGACGTATGAGCCTCCCTCAAGACGTATGAGCCTCCCTCAAGACGTATGAGCCTCCCTCAAGACGTATGAGCCTGAGCCCCTCAAGACGCATGAGCCTCCCTCAAGACGCCTCCCTCATGAGCCTCCCTCAAGACGTATGAGCCTCCCTCAAGACGTATGAGCCTCCCTCAAGACGTATGAGCCTCCCTCAATGAGCCTCCCTCAAGACGTATGAGCCTCCCTCAAGACGTATGAGCCTCCCTCAATGAGCCTCCCTCAAGTATGAGCCTCCCTCAAGACGTATGAGCCTCCCTCAAGACGTATGAGCCTCCCTCAAGACGCCTCCCTATGAGCCTCCCTCAAGAAGTATGAGCCTCCCTCAAGACGTATGAGCCTCCCTCAAGACGTATGAGCCTCCCTCAAGACGTATGAGCCTCCCTCAAGACGCCTCCCTCAATGAGCCTCCCTCAAGACGCATGAGCCTCCCTCAAGACGTATGAGCCTCCCTCAAGACGTATGAGCCTCCCTCAAGACGTATGAGCCTCCCTCAAGACGTATGAGCTCCCTCAAGACGTATGAGCCTCCCTCAAGACGTATGAGCTCCCTCAAGACGTATGAGCCTCCCTATGAGCCTCCCTCAATGAGCCTCCCTCAAGACGATGAGCCTCCCTCAAGACGTATGAGCCTCCCTCAAGACGTATGAGCCTCCCTCAAGACGTATGAGCCTGAGCCCCTCAAGACGTATGAGCCTCCCTCAAGACGTATGAGCCTCCTCAAGACGTATGAGCCTCCCTCAAGACGTATGAGCCTCCCTCAAGACGTATGAGCCTCCCTCAAGACGCATGAGCCTCCCTCAAGACGTATGAGCCTATGAGCCTCCCTCAAGAAGTATGAGCCTCCCTCAAGACGTATGAGCCTCCCTCAAGACGTATGAGCCTCCCTCAAGACGTATGAGCCTCCCTCAAGACGTATGAGCCTCCCTCAAGACGCATGAGCCTCCCTCAAGACGTATGAGCCTCCCTCAATGAGCCTCCCTCAAGACGCATGAGCCTCCCTCAATGAGCCTCCCTCAAGACGTATGAGCCTCCCTCAAGACGTATGAGCCTCCCTCAAGACGTATGAGCCTCCCTCAAGACGCACCATCACAAGAACAATACACAAGTTGTATGAAAAGGAGAGGACTACAAAACGATGGCGTTACAACAAAAAAAGAAACTGGCAGTGGCAAATAGCTTTGGTTTTATATTTGATTTGATTACATTAATGTTTAAGTTGAGATTTAAAATAAATATTTTAACTGCTACTGTGTAAAGGGAATACTGCTGTTAAAAAGCACCTTATTTGTTTAAACCAAATGTTATTTCACTTTTGCGATTAATCGTGATTAAAATTTTTAATCGTTGCCCAGCACTAATATATATATATATATATATATATATATATATATATATATATATATATATATATATATATATATATATATTATTTTACAAACCTTAGAAGTCATATTTCTAAATGTCTCATAACACTACATTACCCATGAACCTCAGCTACTGTCTCTATGGAGACACCTCCATCCAGAGGAGTGATGTCACAGTTACATCATGTTCAGAACTCAGAGCTGCTGCCCGACAACAGCGTCTGAAGCTCTCTGATTGGGCAGTTCTTATAGCAATGCACTCTGGGACTTGTAGTTTGACTCCTGTTACAGTTCAGCTCTGCTTTTATTCTCACAGTTTGTTCTCTCTGTGACTCCGCCCACTCACCTGCTGTATTTGTGATGTCACTGTGATGTCACCCAGAGGACAGATTCTACTGTAACACACACCCACACACACCCACACACACACACACACACACACACACCCTGAATGCCCCGCGGGTTTAAAGGTTATTGGCTGCCTGGCTTTAGCTCTAAGCCAATCAGATGTGAGTATTCAGGGTTGGGGTTTCTACATTGTTGCCATGCGGAGAATCTGCTGCCTGACCTACATTCATCCTCCAACACACACACACACACACACACACACACACACACACACACACACACACACACACACACACACACACACACACATTACATTACAGTCATGTAGCAGACGCTTTTATCCAAAGCGACTTACAGGAAGTGTATTCAACATAGGTATTCAAGAGAACTACTAGTCACCAGAAGTCATCAGTGCATCTCCTTTCTTAAACAAGCATCTTAAAGCATAAACCAGAGCAAAAGTATAGTGCAGAGGCAAATTACTACGAAAACAATAAGTGCAACAGACTAATATGAATACAATAAGTGCTACAAACTACTACGAATAGGATAAGTGCAGTAAACGAATATGAATACACACACACACATACACACACAGAGACACACACAGACACACACACACACACACACACACAGACACACACACAGTCAGACACACACACACACACACACACACACACACACACACACACACACAGACATAGTTGTAGTTTGAGAGGGGCGTGGTCCGACAATACAATGGATCATAATCAATATATTTTACTGCCGACAGTAATTTAGAGTCTACAAAGAAATAATCAAGCCTGGAAAAGGAATTGTGTGGCTGGGTCAAAAATGAGTATTTTCTTTGAGTTGGGTGTTTGTATCTCCAAAGTTCTTTTATATTAGCTGTTTTTAGAAAGTTCTGGATCAGACTGGCTGATTTGGATAAAGTTTGCTGTTTGTTTGATGATCTGTCCAGTACTGGATCCATCACAAAGTTAAAATCCCCAGCTAGAATGAAGTTGTGGGTGTGAAGGTTGGGTAAGGCAGCTCGCACTGTACTTATAAATGTATCATCATCATGGTTAGGTGCATAGACATTAGCCAATGTTACCAGGGTATTATATATTTTCCCGGTTACTATCATATATCTACCATTTGGGTCTGAAATAATGTCAGATGGAGTGAAAGGAATGTTTTTATTAATTATAATAGCAGTTCCACGTGAATGAAACACGTGTCCAATCCAGTGTTTTTGTAGCTGTTTGTGAGCTTGGATTTTAAGATGTGTTTCTTGTAAGAAGGCGACATCCGTCCCTAACTTCTTTAGATGAGCCAATATATTTCCTCGTTTCACCGATCCATTCAAGCCTCTACGGTTCAGTGTGATAAACTGCACCTCACTTTCATCCCAGTTCTAACTAAGCCCTTCATATTTCTGTATATGATTTAATTTTGTAATGGATATGCTGTGGGTATTCGCATCCACCAGAAAGAAAAATTAAAAAAAAAAAAAAAATAAAAGGAAAGGGGGAGTTACAATAAACATACATACATTAACAACAAGGCCCGAACTTTCAACTCTACAACTTTAACATCTACCCCCCCACCCCCCACCACTTCCGAAATAAGTAGTAGGGGAAAGACAAACTTACCAAAAGGCGCATAACTGTTCTACACAGCTTGAGAACGCTTTCTTTTGAGCTCCTCTTGACAGATAACTGTTTAGAACATTGAACCTCAGTTTGTCACTAAACTATTGAACAAGTGGCAGCAAAGGAGAATATTTCAATATAAGTCACCATCACATGTCCTTTTAGTATGAATCCAGAATAAAGGATAAAGGAATTCTTAATGAAATTCACAGCCAATCTGTAAAGCAAAGGCTATATCATCAGAAGGTTGTCCAATGGTCAGCTTACTGTGGCCGACTACTTTGCAGCAACAATGCGTGTCATTATATAAACTATGATGATTGGGACACTTGCAGCAGCCAGATAGTAGTTGTATAGTCCAAATTGTCTAGGATTTAAATAAATCCCTTAGCTTTGCTAACTTGGCTTAATCTGAAATAGGGGTTAGTTTGTTATATTACCATCAAATGTCGTTGTCAAGCCCCTAAATTTTTTTTTAATGTTATCATTCATTCTTTTCCTACTTAGCGTGTATCCATGTTACTTGTTCAGAATGTTATTATGATAGAACAGGCTGTAAGTTATGTATAGAATCAGAATGTTATTATGATAGAACAGGCTGTAAGTTATGTATAGAATCAGAATGTTATTATGATAGAAATGTTATTATGATAGAACAGGCTGTAAGTTATGTATAGAATCAGAATGTTATTATGATAGAACAGGCTGTAAGTTATGTATAGAATCAGAATGTTATTATGATAGAACAGGCTGTAAGTTATGTATAGAATCAGAATGTTATTATGATAGAACAGGCTGTAAGTTATGGATAGAATCAGAATGTCATTATGATAGAACAGGCTGTAAGTTATGTATAGAATAGAATCAGAATGTTATTATGATAGAACAGGCTGTAAGTTATGTATAGAATCAGAATGTTATTATGATAGAACAGGCTGTAAGTTATGTATAGAATCAGAATGTTATTATGATAGAACAGGCTGTAAGTTATGTATAGAATCAGAATGTTATTATGATAGAACAGGCTGTAAGTTATGTATAGAATCAGAATGTTATTATGATAGAACAGGCTGTAAGTTATGGATAGAATCAGAATGTTATTATGATAGAACAGGCTGTAAGTTATGAATCAGAATGTTATTATGATCTGTAAGGAATCATTATGATAGAACAGGCTGTAAGTTATGTTGGCATCTCGTAGTTTTCTTTTCACCGGGTTGACCTCGGTGTCTGGAAGGATGTGTATCTGGGTTCCCTTGTATGTGAGTCGGCCTTTCGCTTTGCCGAGGTCAAGCATCCTCTGTTTGTCCGCAAAGTAATGCAGGCGGACCAGTGTGGCACGAGGCCTCTCCTCCCTGGCCGGCGCCTATCATTACATCATTACAGGGGAATCGAACCTATCAGCTCCCAGCACAGCGGGGGAAGAATCGGCTAGGAACTTGACCATGTTACCTCCTTCTTTAATGCCCACCAGCCGGAGGTTCTGCCTCCTACTGCTGTTCTCTAGATCTATGCATTGCCTGTTGTGCCTGTTCAATCACTGTGACTCTGTCCACCGTTTACCTGAGTGTTTCCCAACTCTTCGTAGTTGTTAGCTGCTTCTGCGCCGCGCTAAGCCGTGCTAGCTCGGGGGCTGACTCTTCGTGTATCAGCCTTTGTTTCTTCACGTAGAGAAGAGATGTCTGTTTTGATTTCTTTAAATTATGTCGTAATCTCAGCTTTTATTTGCACCAGTACCGCTTCTCTGGATGTCTGTAATTCCTCTCTTAACACCTGCAGCGAAAGTGTGTTCTCCGGTGTGTTCTCCATAGCGTTGTCCGCCATCGTTGAGCTGCCGACCGTATAGGGAGTTGTAGTTTTCTGAGTTTGTTTCGCTCCTTCTTTGCGTGAGCTTTTCCTCATGACCAACTGAAGGTTCAAATGTCTGTTAGGCGTGTATTTCATCGGAGCTCCTCTCCTCTCGTACCTACTCCATCGAGCGGAAACCGGAACCAAGTTTGTGTATTTTTGCTTGAAAAATGGCTGTAAATAATAATCACCGGCCAATACTGAGTGACTTGTTCTAAGCACACTGAAGCACAGACTGTAGGGAACGTTATCCAGAGGACACCTCTACTAGGGGAACGTTATCCAGAGGACACCTCTACTAGGGGAACGTTATCCAGAGGACACCTCTACTAGGGGAACGTTATCCAGAGGACACCTCTACTAGGGGAACGTTATCCAGAGGACACCTCTACTAGGGGAACGTTATCCAGAGGACACCTCTACTAGGGGAACGTTATCCAGAGGACACCTCTACTAGGGGAACGTTATCCAGAGGACACCTCTACAAACTCCACAGGACGTTTCTGTCTTCTTCTTTTCAATGAATCTGATGTCAAATGTTTGGGGTCCCACCTCATGACTGAGCCTCCAGGAATCAGGCCCCTCCATATAATACACTCACTCACTCACTCACTCACTCACTCACTCACTCACTCACTCACTCACTCACTCACTCACTCACTCACTCACACACACACACACACACACACACACACACACACACACACACACACACACACACACACACACACACTCACACACATACACACAGTGGAGCAGACCAGAGGAGTGAGACCAGAGAGTTAGAAGGCAAGATGTTGGAAAGAATGAGTGGCAGGAATGGAGATGGTGGTGGTTTTAAAGTCCTCCCTGTAAACAGCAGCAACACCCCCCTCAGGACGAGGTTCATCAACGTCAGTGAATCCTCTGTTCTGCAGGTAAGCGGACTGGAGAGAGGAGGCGGGGTCACATGGGAAACAGCAGCCATGGAGGTCAAAGGTCAACTCATCTCAGCACCTGGTGAGAACCAAAGCAACAACGTGGTGATGTGTGTGTGAACGAGGACAGGTGTTACAGTGTGTGTGTGTGTGTGTGTGTGTGTGTGTGTGTGTGTGTGTGTGTGTGTGTGTGTGTGTGTGTGTTGTGTGTGTGTGTGTGTGTGTGTGTGTGTGTGTGTGTGTGTGTGTGTGTGTGTGTGTGTGTGTGTGTGTGCGTGTGTGTGTGCGTGCAGACCCGTTCTTCTGTCCAGACAGGAAGCTGAAGGAGCGAATGGCAGAGCTGCAGGAGAGGAGGCGGGGCCTGCAGGTGCTGCTGAGCACACGATTGGCTGAACTGAGACGCATCTGTCTGCAGGAGGCGGTGAGTGATGTCATACACTGACTCCGCCCTCACACAGGGATTATCCAATCAGAGCTCATCACAGGTGGAGTCCTCTGATTAAACTATTTTCACCACAAACATGAGGAACACTTTCCCAGAATGCAACAGGTCACTAGAGACGGTACAACAGGAAGTAGAAATAAATTAAAATAATAAATAAACTTCAGCAGAAGGACTAGTGAAGTCAGAACGTCAGAACATCAGTCTGATCCTGAGACTAAGAACACGTGGAACATAAGGACGTAGTCAGTCTGATCCTGAGACTAAGAACACGTGGAACATAAGGACGTAGTCAGTCTGATCCTG
>NC_072449.1:205000-225000 GCF_027596085.1 Anoplopoma fimbria | reverse complement strand
TAAATCATGACGTTATCATGATGCATTCAATGTCATCTGTAAATTATGACGTTATCATGATTCGTTCAATGTCATCTGTAAAACGTAGTTTTGGTTAGATAAATCCAGATGTTTTCACATGAATTATGGGATGTTTAACCTCCTAACAACCGTCTCTCTTCTCTTTCAGGACTGACCATCCAGAGACTCTTCAGACCCACAAGCCCCTCCCCCACCCCCCACCCCTCCCCCTTCACCCTCCTCCCCCTCGCTCCCAGGACTCCTCCTCCTCCGGCCCCTCTGACACCGGACCGGCCGGGGGGGCGGAGTCAACGCAGCTTGTCACAGTAACGGCTCCGACGGCCTCCTGGAGGAGGAGGGGGCACACCAGGGGGATTGTGGGTAACAGGGACGAACACCGCCGGACGGTTCAGGAGTTCAGAGACGCTGACGGACGGACAGACGAGGGCGAGGACGAGTAATGGACTCGGCGAGGGGGAGGGGGGGCGAGGAAGAGGAGGGGGGTACAGCGAGGTCCTGCTGGACTACGTCTGGGGGAAACAGAGACCGCAGTCCCAGACCAGCAGCAGGCAGCCAATCACATCACAGCACCAGCTGCTGCTCAACGGCTTCTCCTCCCAGCAGCCCCTTGGAGCCCCGCTCACCTCCCAGCAGCCCCTGGGAGCCCCGCCCACCTACCGCAGTCACCTGGGCGACCAGCGCCGGGTCAAAGTGTCCCGCACAAAGTCCTGTGGCCCCTTCCTCCCAGTGCAGCAGGGCCAGGCTGATACCCATAATGCCCCTCTGTCTGCCATTCAGCCAGACCCCCACCCCCACCTGCTGCCCCCAGACCCCCACAGCTGCCCCCCACCCAGGACGCACAGCTGGAAGAGGCCACCAGGAGCCTCCACAAGGCCCTCGCCCTGGAAGGTAAGCCCCAACCGATTCCTGTTCCATCACGGAGCTGAGAACCTCCCTAAACAAACCAGTCTGCCGTAAACCAACAAGTCTGCCGTAAACCAACAAGTCTGCCATAAACCAGTCTGCCATAAACCAACAAGTCTGCCATAAACCAACAAGTCTGCCGTAAACCAACAAGTCTGCCATAAACCAGTCTGCCATAAACCAACAAGTCTGCCGTAAACCAACAAGTCTGCCATAAACCAGTCTGCCATAAACCAACAAGTCTGCCGTAAACCAACAAGTCTGCCGTAAACCAACAAGTCTGCCATAAACCAGTCTGCCGTAAACCAACAAGTCTGCCGTAAACCAACCAGTCTGCCGTAAACCAACCAGTCTGCCGTAAACAGTTGGTTGAATCAGGGTTTTGTTTCCTGATATGCAGCCTTCTGTTCTTGTGTTAAAGTGTAATAATTATGACCTTAACTTAAACTTTACCTTAAACTTTACCTTTATCTTTAGTTTTATACATTTTTGTATTGTTGATGTGGAGATGAAACTGGGACTGTGTCAATAGAGTTAACTGATCAATAGATTTAACTGATCAATAGAGTGATCAATAGATTTAACTGATCAATAGAGTGATCAATAGATTTAACTGATCAATAGAGTGATCAATAGATTTAACTGATCAATAGAGTGATCAATAGATTGGATCAGTGGAGGTCACCTGCTGATCTCTCAGGTGTTTGTGATTGACAGGTCTGAGGGACTGGTACCTGAGGAACACAATAGGCTCCACCCACCAAAACCAGGTGACAGGAAAGGTCAACGCTCAGGTGAACGGGGGGGTCAAAGGTCAGGCCAGAGGGGGAGGAGCTCTGCAGAGCAGACGGAGGACTCAGGGTGTCATCCAGCAGTCGACCTATCAGACGGAGGCGAGTCATCACAAAACCACGCTGCCGCATTCGGCCACGTTCCACGGCCTCCCGCTGCTCGGCAGGTAGGACTCACCTGAACAGGTATGTCCATCAGAGAGAACACCTGTACCTGACCAGCTGACTCTCTCTCTCCAGGTCTGTGGACAGCTCACTCTACCACGACTCCTTCCGCCCTCAGACACAGGAGGACCAGCCGTCTCCTGGGACTCTGGTCTGACCCACCGACCAATCAGGATGCAAGCAGACAGATGCACGGACCGGCCTCTAGGACAAACACCCATCTGGACCGTGTGACCTGTGGGTTCTTCAGGAGAACCAGGAGAACCTGCTTCTGTGTTACTTCACCTGAAACCCCGGCCATTATGACGTCACACGGAGGATGAAGATGTCACTTCCTGTTGGAGGCTGCAGTTTGACCTCACGGTGGCGTCCCAGGTGTGACTGCTCAGCACCCAAAGGGTTTCTGGGTAAAAACACAGGTGGAACCTTTAGAACTGAACTGCAGGTTTTTTTTAAACTTTCTATGACGACGTCTTTAATCTGTTAAAGTGCTCAGACAATCAGGAACCAGCTCAGACCAGCTCAAACCAGCTCAGACCAGCTCAGACCAGCTCAGACCAGGCCAAACCAGCTCAGACCAGCTCAAACCAGCTCAGACCAGCTAAAACCAGCTCAGACCAGCTCAGACCAGCTCAGACCAGCCCAAACCAGCTCAGACCAGCTCAAACCAGCTCAGACCAGGCCAAACCAGCTCAGACCAGCTCAGACCAGGCCAAACCAGCTCAGACCAGCTCAAACCAGCTCAGACCAGCTCAGACCAGCTCAAACCAGCTCAGACCAGCTCAGACCAGCTCAGACCAGGCTAAACCAGCTCAGACCAGCTCAGACCAGGCCAGACCAGCTCAGACCAGCTCAAACCAGCTCAGACCAGCTCAGACCAGCTCAGACCAGGCCAAACCAGCTCAGACCAGCTCAAACCAGCTCAGACCAGCTCAGACCAGCTCAGACCACCTCAAACCAGCTCAGACCAGCTCAAACCAGCTCAGACCAGCTCAAACCAGCTCAAACCAGCTCACCCCAGCTCACCCCAGCTCAGACCAGCTCAAACCAGCTCAAACCATTCTGATGAGGTTTAAGTGATCCCTCAGGTGAGTCCAGACAGAAACCAGCAGGTGAGACTCTTCAGGAATTCTGTAACACCAGTAACACTGGTAACACTGGTAACACCAGTAACACCAGTAAAACCAGTAAACAAACCAGAATGTGATTCATGAAAGGTTTTTTTTTTTTTAAATTAATTATTAAACTTTTATTTAAAGAAACATAACGATGTTTGAATAATTAAAATAAAATAAATAATTTATTATCAAATATTGTTTTTATTGATACGACTGTTATTAATTAATAAAGACGGAGGTTTATGGATTAATTAATTAATTACATTTTAAAATCAGAATTCTCTGTTTCATCCGATTCACCAAGTCAATATGATCAGTCTTTATTGATCCGATCATATGTGATCAGTTCTAATAGGTCGGTTCACACCTGGTGATGTCATCAGTCTTAACTGATCATTTTTCCAATATGTTCAGATGACAAAGCTAGCTTAGCATTTAGCTGCACATGAACACATCGCCTCCTTAACGTGGACCACCTCTGGATGTGGTCTGATGGATCGGATCTCACTCGTCTACCTGAGTCTTGGTGGCACCAGGTGTGAATGGAGCCTCTGAGTCAGAATCCAGATCCAGATCCAGTCTGAGAGCAATAAGAAGACCAGGGAGTCCATCAGAGTCCACGATGGTTCTGAACCTTTTCATGATGAAAGTCTTTGCAGCGACAATCAGACGATGATGTCACAGTGCTGATTGATTGGTTTATTGATCGCCTGCACTGAGCCTGTTTTGTAACGAGCTTTAGTGAAACTCTTTTTTACAAATGTCCATGAACTCAACATGAATGAAATTCTTTTTGAAACGTCTGACGGTGTCACGAAGACTTTAAAGATCCGTCGACGGGTCAATTATTGAATATTGATTATTTATCAGTTACATGTGTCTCTGTGTTGTGATGTGTTTTAGTTCTCCACTGAACACGTTTGTTCTGAGTGCACTTCTTTAAAACCACAAAAACTAGTCGTTTATATATATTAGTACTAGTATATATGTATATACATATACGTATATATATATACATATATATATATATATATACATATATATATATATATATATATATATATATACGTATATATATACACATCAGCTGTCATGTGACCGAGCTTCAGAGGAGCACAAAGACTCCCAGCATGCACCTCTTCTTATTTACGCCAAAGCAGAACAGAAAGATATACTCACTCTATGACTGAATACTGCAGTACTAGTATGTAATACTCTCATTCTGCAGTAACACAGAACTTCACCACTCTGTGCAGACTTCAGAGTATTTAAAAAGTTTATGTACCTTTATGTATCAGGGTTACAGGAGAGTACTCTCCTTGTGTAGTATCTCTAGTACTCTGTGTACTAGTACTAATCTCCGCTGCCCCCCTTCAGGTCCAGGACCACCTGTTGTCCAACTGTGATGTCACACTGTCAATGTGAAATCACAGGCGTCTCTGCCATGATGCGTTCAGGGTCACTCTGTACAGTAGTTCTTTCTATTGTTTCTAACAGTCTTTTCTATGTTTTTGGTGTCATTTGTACTTTTCCACTCTTTCTGTTGTTTGATGTTAATAAACGATCTTATTGTAAACTTCATGTTTTTATTCACTGTGTGGTTTCTGTTTGATGTACAGGTGTGTTATCGTTTACGCCTCTGTGGAAGGAGCCTGAACGCCACATGAGCAGAAACAACCTTCTCTAATGATCTACAGTTATAACCAATCACCTGATTGATCCCTCTGTCCTCACTACAGAAAGATCAATACGCTCAATACACGAGATGGGGGGAGACAGTACCGCATGTGTGTGTGAAGGAGAGGAGAGGAGAGGGAGAGGAGAGAGGAGAGGAGAGGAGAGGAGAGGAGAGGAGAGGAGAGAGGAGAGGAGAGGAGGTTTTGGTTTTTAAAGTCCCTTTATTGAACTATTGCCAAATCACTGTCACCTCATCATTTGAGGAAACAAACAGAAAAGAAAACAAACAAACAAAGAATAAAACTACAACACAAAACAATCAACCAATCATTTATCAGAAGTTAATAACAATCAACCAATCATTTATCAGAAGTTAATAACAATCAACCAATCATTTATCAGAAGTTAATAACAATCAACCAATCATTTATCAGAAGTTAATAGTAAGCTCTTTGTCGCCCCCAACAGCCCATATGTGGCTGAAGGCTTGCACATTGTCCATCATGCGATAGTAGTGTACTCCACCCTCAGTCTGGCCCTCAGTAGTCCTTCTAGAACCGGCACCGGTTCAACACTGCCGGCACCCTGGACCCTATTCCTTCTTGTTAGCCAGATTGCTAACTTGGCAGAACCAGATACAAAGTTTAAAAGTTTGTGCAAAGCCTTATTCTTAGCACTATATTTAGGGCCAAAAATAAACAGAGCAAAAGAAAAGCCCTCCCCCAAACCATCAAACCACAGTCTTAAAAGCTGGAACAGTGTCAACAGCCGGGTACATTCAACAAATAAATGCTGCAAGGTCTCAGCCTGCGCACAGAAAACACAGCCCTCCCCTAGCTCCGGATCAAGGTGCGCTCTGTACCTGTTTGTAGCTATTGCCCCGTGTACAACCCTCCACTGGAGGTCTGCTGTCCGCTTTTCAATGGGCAGCTTGTACAGGCGACGCCAGCTGCCTTTCGGGGAAGCGTCTGGACCAAAGAACTCAGTCCCCCTCGACTCCCTGAGCCCCGCCAATGAGCCAAGGTTCAGGACTTTAACACTTACCTGGTAGAGTACCATCTTCCCAGCAGCCCTAAACTTATCCAGTCGGGGGGTCGAGAAAGACAAGAGCTGCCCTCCTCCTTCCTGCCACTCCCCAACAGCTGGTGTAATCAAGAGAGATGGAAAGCCGTACTCGCTGTCCTCCATCCAATGTTCACCTAAAGTACGGCTTCCAACAAATGTTTTCAGGGACAGTGGCAGGGCAGCACAGACTTCCTCCACCACCCTGTTGATGAGCCTGACAGAAGTGATGCTACTGAACCTCCTTAGATTGTCTACAGATGAATCTCTCACGAGATGGCCCAGTTTGGTGCAGCCCGCCTCTCTGAGACTGGTTCGCAGGCTGGCAGATTGCAGTGTCTGAGTCCTTAAAAAGTTGTTAAAAAATAAAGGTTCCTCAAACAGCCACATGCCCGGGGTCTCAGCAAGATCACGGGAGATCTTAAAAATCTGCCATGCCTCCAGTACCGACTTGTAGAAGGGTGTCAGGCCTGTAAGATCCACATCCTCAGCCAACAGGAAGAGCTGCTTGTCGTACCCCAACCTGCCAGCTCTCCTCAGCAGTAGTTTCGCTGTCTCTAGCCAGCTCGGGCCACAGTCGTAAAGCACTCTCTGTGCGGTTCGAAGTCTAAAAGAGGCAATTTCAGACTGGACACTGACCAGTCCCTGCCCCCCCTCATCTACAGGAAGGTAGAGAGCTCCTGCCCGGATCCAATGCCGGCCAGACCAGAAGAAATCCACAATTTCTTGCTGTATTTCCTCCACCAGGCCTTTAGGTGGCGTCAGGGCCACAAGTCTGTGCCAAAGAGTCGAGGCGACTAAGTTATTTGTAACCAGAACTCTTCCCCTATAGGACAGCTGGGGTAGCAGCCATTTCCATTTAGATAACTTGGCGCACACTTTCTCCTTCACTCCCTCCCAGTTCTTCCTTTGAAAACCCTCAGTGCCCAAAAAAAACCCTAGCACCCTCAACCCTTCCTTCCCCCAATCCAGCCCTCCAGGCAGACTGGGCACTGCCTGACCCCTCCACTGCCCCACCAACAACGCCTCACTCTTTGCCCAGTTCACCCGTGCAGAGCAAGCTTTCTCATAGAGGGACAGGGTGTCCTGCAGACATTGAACGTCCCCCTGGCTGGTGACAAAGATGTTAACGTCGTCTGCATAAGCAGAGACAGTAGGAGGACGCTCAAAGCTGCAGGACCCCGGCAGCAGAATGCCGCTGAGCCGATCTCAGGGGTGCAAACTCATCAGGGATGAAAGAGGTGACAAGGATCCGAACCCCCTAGGGGGGTCCGGGGCATGCTCCCCGGGGAACATATATTTTTAAATATATATATATATATATTCATATGCTTCAATGTTATTCCAGTAAAACACAAATAAGCTGCGGCTATTCAGCTTGGATGGTTTTCAACTTTCACAACCCCTTTAACCTTTTCCGAACAAGGGAAAGGGAAATGAGAAATGAGAAATGAATGGCTCCGTTGATTTCCCATTATTTCTCTTAGGATTGTTTAATGTGAAGCCATTTAACATCACAAGTGGTTGCGATCACTTTGAACCCAAGACTGCTTTTTATTGGTGAGCTGATTTTGAGAAATTAAACTTAAATTGCAGCTAAAGTTGTGTTTCCTGGTTGCTATGGTTATCTAGTTGCTATGCTAGCTAATTAGCTAGCTAAGAACACTTAATAACCTTAAACGATTTAAATAGAAGAGTCAATTTGCATGAAATGATAGCTAGTTATCTAGCTGATGTTATAGTCTGCGATTTAACTCATAAAATTATAATGGGAAAAGGTAGAAACCCTCAGGGTGCTGTCAATGTGCAAGCTGCCAATTTAATGGTGATTGAAGCTACTCTATTGGGTTTATATATATTTGTAAATCTGACTCTGAAAGAGTCAGTGCCTCACCAGCCACGAACCTCACCGTACGTCACTACATACACAGTGGGTTATTTGGCCCAAATATGTTCATGTGCAAAGTAAACAACAATCAATTGTTTATGTTGACAACAACTCATGTTCTACAGACACACCATATAATTCATATCAGCATGTTAACGTTATATGTTAAAAATAGACACTGTACTATCCGATAACACCGTTATTGTAACCAGCAATAATGGTTGATGTGATTTGCGAGGCGTCTGACAGCCAACTGTCTAACATTAGCACGTTAGCCTACGTTAGATAGCCTAACGTTCTTGCAGCGTACCAACGTCACACGTTACCGTAAATGCTATCTTAAAAAGGCCGCTCGAAACCAACGGTTTTTGAAAATGCCTTCACCCGAAAGACATGTCTTGTAATACACCTGTCTATAATCCATCCATCCATCTTCCGTAACCGCTTATCCAGTTAAGGGTCGCGGGGGTGCTGGAGCCGATCCCAGCTGTCAATGGGTGAAGGCAGGGTACACCTGTAATACACCTGTCTATTACATCACCTGTAATACACCTGTCTATAATGTCACCTGTAATACACCCTGTAATCACCACCTGTCTATAATGTCACCTGTAATACACCTGTCTATAATGTCACCTGTAATACACCTGTCTATTGTCATGTCACCTGTAATACACCTGTCTATTATGTCACCTGTAATCACCTGTGTCATACACCTGTCTATAATGTCACCTGTAATACACCTGTCTATAATGTCACCTGTAATACACCTGTCTATAATGTCACCTGTAATACACCTGTCTATTACATCACCTGTAATACACCTGTCTATAATGTCACCTGTAATACACCTGTCTATAATGTCACCTGTAATACACCTGTCTATTACATCACCTGTAATACACCTGTCTATTATGTCACCTGTAATACACCTGTCTATAATGTCACCTGTAATACACCTGTCTATGTCTCACCTGTAATACACCTGTCTATAATGTCACCTGTAATACACCTGTCTATAATGTCACCTGTAATACACCTGTCTATAATGTCACCTGTAATACACCTGTCTATTATGTCACCTGTAATACACCTGTCTATTATGTCACCTGTAATACACCTGTCTATAACCAGCATAGAATTCCATGGCATGGCCCCTCATTTCAGCCGGACTGGTGGTTACTCTGCCTCCTGGGAGTTGAAGGCAGGTCATTTGTTTCCTCTGGGCCACAGATCTCTCCAGGTTAAAAAAGAAGGTGCTTGGAGCATCCATGTCTCGAAGTCGGAGGAAGCGTGACCTGACCAGAGCTCCTTTCACCCTCTCTTTCAGGAAGGAGCTTAGTTCCGACTTCTTCTCTTTCAGCTGAAGACCAGCAGTGGAATCGGGGTGGCTGAGTAAGCCCTGCTCAATCTTTATAATGCTGGCTTCCAGCTCCTCGACTGCTGCTTTTAGTTTAGCTGTGGAATGGGCCGGGTGTTGTTGGCAAAATACACGAATCTCCACGTCTCCACGTCTCCACATCTCCACGTCTCCACATCTCAACGTCTCCACGTCTCCACATCTCAACGTCTCCACGTCTCCACATCTCAACGTCTCAACGTCTCCACATCTCCACATCTCAACGTCTCCACGTCTCCACATCTCAACGTCTCCACATCTCCACGTCTCCACATCTCAACGTCTCCACATCTCAACGTCTCCACGTCTCAACGTCTCCACATCTCCACATCTCCACGTCTCCACGTCTCAACGTCTCCACAGTCAGAGCATCTCATCTGGCCGTGCTGGCATACAGCATGTACATGTTCACTCTGAAGGACACGTCCAGGCTCTGAGACGGGGAGTCCAGAAACATGAAGACCTGCCGCCTCAGAGGAGGGAAGGAGAGGAGGGAAGGGAAGAGAAGGAGAGGAGGAGAGGAGAGGAGGGGAGAGGAGATGAGGGAAGGAGAGGAGGAGAGGAGAGGAGGAAGGAGGGAAGGGAGGGAGAGGAGATGAGGGGGAGAGGAGGGGGAGAGGAAGGAAGGAGAGGAGAGGAGGGAAGGAGAGGAGGAGAGGAGGGAAGGAGAGGAGAGGAGAGGAGGGGAGAGGAGATGAGGGAAGGAGAGGAGGAGAGGAGGGAGGAGAGGAGAGGGAGAGGGAGGGAGAGGGAGGGAGGGAGAGGGAGAGGGGGAGAGGAGAGGAGAGGGAGAGGGAGGAGGGGAGGAGAGGAGAGGAGAGGAGAGGGAGGAGGGAAGGAGGAGGAGGGAGGAGGAGGAGGAGAGGAGAGGAGAGGGAGGAGAGGAGGGGGAGGAGAGGAGAGGAGAGGGAAGGAGGGAAGGAGAGGGAGAGGAGAGGAGGGAGGAGGAGAGGAGGGGAGAGGAGGGGAGAGGAGAGGAGAGGAGAGGAGAGGGGAGGAGGAGTGTCTTCAGTATTGAGACCCGTCCTCTCAGGTAAACAGGACTTTGACCTCTCTGAACATGGGGGGGGGGTTCTCTCTGAACATGGGGGTTCTATGAACATGGGGGTTCTATGAACATGGGGGTTCTATGAACATGGGGGTTTCTATGAACATGGGGGTTCTCTATGAACATGGGGGTTCTCTATGAACATGGGGGTTCTCTATGAACATGGGGGTTCTATGAACATGGGGGTTCTCTATGAACATGGGGGTTCTCTATGAACATGGGGGTTCTCTATGAACATGGGGGTTCTCTATGAACATGGGGGGTTCTCTATGAACATGGGGGTTCTCTATGAACATGGGGGTTCTATGAACATGGGGGTTCTATGAACATGGGGGTTCTATGAACATGGGGGTTCTCTATGAACATGGGGGTTCTATGAACATGGGGGTTGTGGACCGGGAGTCTCTCTGGTGTTAAACCAGAGCTGATTAAACCCACAGACCGTGAACGCCTCACAGGCAGGTTCCTGTTCTGTTAGCGGTTAGCTTCAGTTAGCATCAACCTGTTAGCTGCCGGGGTTTAACACCAAAACCTTCAGGTTCGGTCTGGTATCCGGGTCCAGGTGTGCAGGTGTACAGGTGTGCAGGTGTACAGGTGTGCAGCAACACAGGTAAACATCTGGAACACAGCTCAGAGCAGCTTCTACACTATAACTACAGCTAACAGAGCTAACGGTGCTAACGGTGCTAACTGAGCTAACGGTGCTAACAGAGCTAACTGAGCTAACAGAGCTAACGGTGCTAACTGAGCTAACAGAGCTAACGGTGCTAACTGAGCTAACGGTGCTAACAGAGCTAACGCAGCTAACAGAGCTAGCTGAGCTAACAGAGCTAACAGAGCTAACGGAGCTAACAGAGCTAACGCAGCTAACAGAGCTAGCTGAGCTAACAGAGCTAACGCAGCTAACAGAGCTAGCTGAGCTAACAGGTTAACTGAGCTAACGCAGCTAACAGAGCTAACGCAGCTAACAGAGCTAGCTGAGCTAACAGAGCTAACGCAGCTAACAGAGCTAACGCAGCTAACAGAGCTAGCTGAGCTAACAGAGCTAACGCAGCTAACAGAGCTAGCTGAGCTAACAGGTTAACTGAGCTAACGCAGCTAACAGAGCTAACAGAGCTAACGCAGCTAACAGAGCTAACAGAGCTAACAGGTTAACTGAGCTAACGCAGCTAACAGAGCTAACAGAGCTAACTGAGCTAACAGAGCTAACAGGTTAACTGAGCTAACGCAGCTAACAGAGCTAACAGAGCTAACGCAGCTAACAGAGCTAGCTGAGCTAACAGAGCTAACAGAGCTAACGCAGCTAACAGAGCTAGCTGAGCTAACAGAGCTAACAGAGTTAACTGAGCTAAGCAGCTAACAGAGCTAACAGAGCTAGCTGAGCTAGCAGAGCTAGCTGCCGGTTTGAATCCTCGGTAGTTGACGGTGTGTTTAGACAGAAAGCGTTCAACAGGTTAATGTCTCAGTGTTAAATATATAAAATATATAATAAATAAAATATATGTAATATATAAAATAAATATAATATAATAAATATATAAATATATATATATATACAAAATATATATTTATATATAAAAATGTATTTTTTCCCCATATATATATATTTTTCCATGTGATCCACTGACGTGTGATCCACCGACATGTGATCTACTGACATGTGATCCACCAACATGTGATCTACTGACATGTGATCTACAGACATGTGATCCACCGACATGTGATCCACCGACATGTGATCCACCGACATGTGATCAACCGACATGTGATCCACTGACATGTGATCTACTGACATGTGATCTACCGACATGTGATCTACTGACATGTGATCCACCGACATGTGATCTACTGACATGTGATCTACTGACATGTGATCCACTGACATGTGATCCACCGACATGTGATCCACTGACATGTGATCTACAAACATGTGATCCACTGACATGTGATCCACCGAAATGTGATCCACTGACATGTGATCTACTGACATGTGATCCACCGACATGTGATCCACCGACATGTGATCTACCGTCATGTGATCTACTGACATGTGATCCACCGACATGTGATCTACTGACATGTGATCTACAAACATGTGATCTACTGACATGTGATCTACAAACATGTGATCCATTGACATGTGATCCACCGACATATGATCCACTGACATGTGATCTACAAACATGTGATCCACTGACGTGATCTACTGACATACGATCTACAAACATGTGATCCACTGACGTGATCTACAGACATGTGTTCCACCGACATGTGATCCACTGACATTATCTACAGACATGTGATCCACCGACATGTGATCTACTGACATGTGATCCACTGACATGTGATCTACTGACATGTGATCTACAAACATGTGATCTACTGACATGTGATCTACAAACATGTGATCCACTGACATGTGATCCACCGACATATGATCCACTGACGTGATCTACAAACATGTGATCCACTGACGTGATCTACTGACATGCGATCTACTGACATGTGATCCACCGACATGTGATCTACCGTCATGTGATCCACCGACATGTGATCCACTGACATGTGATCTACAGACATGTGATCCACTGACGTGATCCACTGACATGTGATCTACTGACATGTGATCCACCGACATGTGATCTACTGACGTGATCTACTGACATGCCATCTACAAACATGTGATCCACTGACGTGATCTTCCTCTATTTGCAGGTGGAGCGTCACACTCTGGAGTCCATGACAACGAGGCTGCAGTCCACAGTGGACCCCTCTGGGACCAGGAACAGTCTGGACTCCTGTTGTGACACGCCAGTGTTCCTTTCTACTCATTGGTCCCCTGCCCGCCGGCATGCAGCCGACCTATCAGGAGCTGACGGCTCAGCTGAGGCGGAGCTCCAGACTCAGGAAGCTGACGGCTGCACTGTTTGTGGCCTACGCTGTCAAAAAACTGACCCCCTTTGTCTGGAGGAGGATACAGGTGACACACACACACACACACACACACACACACACACACACACACACACACACACACACACACACACACACACACACACACACACACACACACACACACACACACACACACACACACACACCAGTAACTCTGGGTTTGTCTTGTTTTCAGAGGAGTGCAGCAGGTAAACAGGTGGGCGGGGTCGATGTACCTGTGGGCGTAGTCAGCTGTGTGGGCGGAGGAAAGAAGAAGAGAGACAGCAGGTGAGTTTGAGAGTGTTTCTGTATGTGTGACTCTTTTACTGATAAATCATAGAACCAGATCCGTGTTTGTGTCCCGACGCCGTGGTTCTGACTGTTCGGACCACATGGAGAACCGTATCAAGAGAACCGTAGAAAGAACCCCACTCTTGTGATGTAATCCTCCTTTAAGCTCTGTCTACAGACGGATGAATCCTCCGTCAGTCGGAGTCCGTTTTCTGATTCCTTTGTACCACAGAAAACCTTCATCATGATGCTGTGAGCTGAACATATAGAACATGTAAATCAACCTGTTCATCAACAGGTCAAATACAGATCACACTCTGACTCAGCAGCAACGGAGGAACACGGAGGGAGGGTTCTATGGTCTGGACCCACGCAGGAGATAAACCACAGTTCAACCAGAGTTTAACCAGAGTTAAACCAGAGTTATCCCCTAGTTAAAAATGTCTGGATTAACTGTTCTGGCTCCATGGTCCACTACAGGATGTGGTTCTGTGTCCTCAGGTCTCCATCAGTGAACAAGGAGTTCATCCTCAGACTGTCTCGTCTGTTGAAGCTCTTGTTTCCACGGTTACTGAGTCCAGAGGTCGGCCTCCTCGCTCTGCACTCTGTCACCCTGATGTCCAGAACCTTCCTGTCCATCTACGTGGCTGCTCTGGACGGTCAGCTCTATAGATATATATGTGTGTGTGTGTGTGTGTGTGTGTGTGTGTGTGTGTGTGTATACAGTGGGGCAAAAAAGTATTTAGTCAGCCACCAATTGTGCAAGTTCTCCCACTTAAAAAGATGAGAGAGGCCTGTAATTTTCATCATAGGTACACTTCAACTATGAGAGACAGAATGAGAAAACAAATTCCTGAAAATCACATTGTCTGATTTTTAAAGAATATATTTGCAAATTATGGTGGAAAATAAGTATTTGGTCAATAACAAAAGTTCATCTCAATACTTTGTTATATACCCTTTGTGGGCAATGACAGAGGTCAAACGTTTCCTGTAAGTCTTCACAAGCTTTTCACACACTGTTGCTGGTATTTTGGCCCATTCCTCCATGCAGATCTCCTCTAGAGCAGTGATGTTTTGGGGCTGTCGCTGGGCAACACGGACTTCCAACTCCCTCCACAGGTTTTCTATGGGGTTGAGATCTGGAGACTGGCTAGGCCACTCCAGGACCTTGAAATGCTTCTTACGAAGCCACTCCTTCGTTGCCCGGGCGGTGTGTTTGGGATCATTGTCATGCTGAAAGACCCAGCCACGTTTCATCTTCAATGCCCTTGCTGATGGAAGGAGGTTTTCACTCAAAGTCTCACGATACATGGCCCCATTCATTCTTTCCTTTACACGGATCAGTCGTCCTGGTCCCCTTGCAGAAAAACAGCCCCAAAGCATGATGTTTCCACCCCCATGCTTCACAGTAGGTATGGTGTTCTTTGGATGCAACTCGGCATTCTTTCTCCTCCAAACACGACGAGTTGAGTTTTTACCAAAAGTTCTATTTTGGTTTCATCTGACCATATGACATTCTCCCAATCCTCTTCTGGATCATCCAAATGCTCTCTAGCAACCTTCAGACGGGCCTGGACATGTACTGGCTTAAGCAGGGGGACACGTCTGGCACTGCAGGATTTGAGTCCCTGGCGGCGTAGTGTGTTACTGATGGTAGCCTTTGTTACTTTGGTCCCAGCTCTCTGCAGGTCATTCACTAGGTCCCCCGTGTGGTTCTGGGAGTTTTGTTCACCGTTCTTGTGATCATTTTGGCCCCACGGGGTGAGATCTTGCGTGGAGCCCCAGATCGAGGGAGATTATCAGTGGTCTTGTATGTCTTCCATTTTCTAATAATTGCTCCCACAGTTGATTTCTTCACACCAAGCTGCTTACCTATTGCAGATTCAGTCTTCCCACCCTGGTGCAGGTCTACAGTTTTGTTTCTGGTGTCCTTTGACAGCTCTTTGGTCTTGGCCATAGTGGAGTTTGGAGTGTGACTGTTTGAGGTTGTGGACAGGTGTCTTTTATACTGATAACAAGTTCAAACAGGTGCCATTAATACAGGTAACGAGTGGAGGACAGAGGAGCCTCTTAAAGAAGAAGTTACAGGTCTGTGAGAGCCAGAAATCTTGCTTGTTTGTAGGTGACCAAATACTTATTTTACCGAGGAATTTACCAATTAATTCATTAAAAATCCTACAATGTGATTTCCTGGATTCTTTCCCCCATTCTGTCTCTCATAGTTGAAGTGTACCTATGATGAAAATTACAGGCCTCTCTCATCTTTTTAAGTGGGAGAACTTGCACAATTGGTGGCTGACTAAATACTTTTTTGCCCCACTGTATATATATATATATATGTATGTATGTATATATATGTATGTATGTATGTATGTATGTATGTATGTATGTATGTATGTATGTATGTATGTATGTATGTATGTATGTATGTGTGTATAGTCTCCAATAATGTCCTAGAAAAGCTAGATGTCTCCCATGTGACATAAATACAGATAACATTGGAACACCTAGACTACACATGCACACACACACATACATATGTATGTATGTATGTATGTATGTATGTATGTATGTATGTATGTATGTATGTATGTATGTATGTATGTATGTATGTGTGTGTGTGTGTGTGTGTACATGTGTAGTCTAGGTGTTCCAACAGAACAGTACTGGTAATCAATACTATTGATCTTCCTCCAGGTGTGATAGTGAGGTGCATCGTTCAGAAGGACCCTCAGGCCTTCATGCTGCAGCTCTCTAAGTGGCTCCTTGTTGCCGTTCCTGCCACCTTCATCAACAGCACCATCAGGTTCCTGGAAGGTCAGCTGGCCCTCAGGTTTAGGAGCCGATTGGTCGACCACTCCTACCAGCTGTACTTCACCAACCAGGTAACACACACACACACACACACACACACACACACACACACACACACACACACACACACACACACACACACACACACACACACACACACACACACACACACACACACAGTGATACATTTTATGGGACAGAATCAGCAGCTGTCCCTGATTTGAGTTCCGGAACGCCTCACGCTCCTCATTCTCTGCAGACGTACTACCGAGTCAGCAACATGGACGGCCGTCTGTCCAATCCGGATCAGTCTCTCACTGAGGACATCGTCATGTTTTCAGCCTCAGTCGCTCACCTGTACTCCAACCTGACCAAACCCATCCTGGACGTGGTGGTGACCTGCTACACCCTGCTGCGGACCGCACAGTCCAAAGGTACACCTGCTGCACCTGGTACACCTGCTGCACCTGGTACACCTGTTTCACCTAGTTCACCTAGTTCACCTGGTTCACATGGTTCACCTGGTTCACCTGGTTCACATGGTTCACCTAGTTCACCTGGTTCACCTGGTTCACATGGTTCACCTGGTTCACCTGGTTCACCTGGTTCACATGGTTCACCTAGTTCACCTGGTTCACCTGGTTCACATGGTACACCTGGTTCACCTGGTTCACCTGGTTCACCTGGTTCACCTGGTTCACCTGGTTCACATGGTACACCTGGTTCACCTAGTTCACCTGGTTCACCTGGTTCACATGGTACACCTGGTTCACCTGGTTCACCTAGTTCACCTGGTTCACCTGGTTCACCTAGTTCACCTGGTTCACCTGGTTCACATGGTACACCTGGTACACATGGTACACCTGGTACACCTGGTTCACCTGGTAAACAAGGTGCACCAGGTGCACATTTGTTGCAGTTTAAACATATGACTTCTTGATGAAGAGTGTGAAGACTTTCCTCTTCCTCCTTGTAGGAGCGAACACCACGTGGCCGTCCGTCATCGCCGGCCTGGTGGTGGCGCTCACCGCAAAAGTCCTTCGCTCCTGCTCGCCTCGATTCGGGAAGCTGGTGGCCGAGGAGGCCAAGAAGAAAGGAGACCTGAGATACATGCACTCACGCATCATCGCCAACTCCGAGGAGATCGCCTTCTATGGGGGTCACAAGGTCAGTGTCCCCAGAGGACGAGCACAGAGACATATAGCTGTAGATAACAAGAACAGTAACACAAGGTGAGTGTCCCCAGAGGATGAACACAGAGACGTATAGCTGTAGATAACAAGAACAGTAACACAAGGTGAGTGTCCCCAGAGGATGAACACAGAGACGTATAGCTGTAGATAACAAGAACAGTAACACAAGGTGAGTGTCCCCAGAGGATGAACACAGAGATGTATAGCTGTAGATAACAAGAACAGTAACACAAGGTGAGTGTCCCCAGAGGATGAACACAGAGACGTATAGCTGTAGATAACAAGAACAGTAACACAAGGTGAGTGTCCCCAGAGGACGAACACAGAGACGTATAGCTGTAGATAACAAGAACAATGTCTCTGATGGTAATGATAGTCTGGGTGTGTTTGATTCGTAGGTAGAGATGGTCCCCCCCTTCTATTTATAATGAGTTTGGGTGCGTTTGATTCGTAGGTGGAGATGGCCCCGCCCTTCCATTTATAATGAGTTTGGGTGCGTTTGATTCGTAGGTGGAGATGGCCCAACTGCAGAGGAGCTACATGTCCCTGTCCTCTCAGATCCATCAGATTCTGCTGAAGCGTCTGTGGTACGTCATGCTGGAACAGTTCCTCATGAAGTACGTATGGAGCGCCTCCGGCCTGGTGATGGTCGCTGTGCCCATCATCACCGCCACGGGATACTCACAATACGGTGAGTAGACCCCAATGACACACCTGTGTGACCTTTGACCTTTAATCAGAAGAAGGAACAAGAGTAAATTGGACGAGTCCAAAAGAAAACAAAGCTTTGTGGTTAGTTGTCATGGTGACGACACACGTCAGAGGAGGTGTGGACAAGTGTAGTGGGTGGCTAGTTAGCTAGCATGCTAATTCCACCATGCTTTAACGCTACACTGGTTACAGAAAATATCAATGATATCAAAGATTAGGCTGTTAAATGACTCCACTTACCTTTGTCCTTTTCCCCTGTTTGATATCCCTGGCTGTGACCTTTGACCTTTAGACTCTGAGGAGGTGAAGCAGGCGGCCCTGGTGATGAAGGAGGAGGAGCTGGTGAGTGAGAGGACACAGGCCTTCACCACGGCCAGGAACCTCCTGAACGCTGCAGCCGACGCTGTGGAGAGGATCATGAGTTCATACAAGGAGGTACCTGTTCCACTCCTCTTAACCTCCTCCTGCTCCTCCTCAGCCTCCTCCTCCTCCTGCTCTTCATCCTCGTCATCCTCATCCCACACTCAATTTAGCTTCCAAACACCCCACGCTCATTTCAGTTCCCAAAGGCCCCTAAACTTAAGTAAAGTAATCACACTACGTTCTTAACTTAAGTAAAGTAATCACACTAGGTTCTTAACTTAAGTAAAGTAATCACACTACGTTCTTAACTTAAGTAAAGTAATCACACTACGTTCTAAACGTAAGTAATCACACTACGTTCTTAACTTAAGTGAAATAATCACACTACGTTCTTAACTTAAGTAATCACACTACGTTCTTAACTTAAGTGAAGTAATCACACTAGGTTCTTAACTTAAGTAAAGTAATCACACTAGGTTCTTAACTTAAGTGAAGTAATCACACTAGGTTCTTAACTTAAGTAAAGTAATCACACTAGGTTCTTAACTTAAGTAAAGTAATCACACTAGGTTCTTAACTTAAGTGAAGTAATAATCTTAAGTGAAGTAACACTAGGTTCTTAACTTAAGTGAAGTAATCACACTAGGTTCTTAACTTAAGTAAAGTAATCACACTAGGTTCTTAACTTAAGTGAAGTAATCACAATACGTTCTAAACGTTGGTTCTTCATGTCTGCAGGTGACAGAGCTGGCCGGATACACAGCTCGGGTCTCTGAGATGCTGGACGTGTTTGAGGAGGTGACTGAAGGAGTGTACCGGCGCTCTGCAGACGGAGAGGAGGTGACTGAAGGAGCTGTGGTTCAGCACGGACACAGACTGTGTGGTCGTCTGGAGATCAGAGGTACCGTTGTTACACCTCCCTCATGAGGAAAGACCAAACTAGACTAATCTCGTCTCACTAACACAGAGGAACCAGTTTAAGGTGAATCTATGTCGTATACATTCTGGATATATATATATATATATATATATGTTTTAGTATTCTAATAGATATATATATACACACAAATCTGCAGGTCAGGTGATCAGTGTGGAGAAGGGGATTCGCTGTGAGAACCTGCCAATCATCACACCGACCGGAGACGTGGTGGTCTCTAGTCTCAACATCCAGGTAACACACACACACACACACACACACACACACACACACACACACACACACACACACACACACACACACACACACACACACACACACAGACAGCTCTGTGATGCAGTGTGTGTGTGTGACCACATGGTGTCACTGTTGTGATGTCATTCATGGGTCGACTGGTTATTGAGTGATGATAGTATATTTCTAGAAGTAGAACTTTACTAAAGTACACATTTAAGGTACTTCATGGAGCAGCTTTAAGAATGCATAAAATAGTATTTTTACTGCCTGGTATTAGTACTTTAACTGTAACAGAGTATTTTCACAGTGTGGTACTAGTACTTTAACTGTAACATATAATGTAATACATCATTCTTTCCACCAGTTTTACATCTCTGACTGAGGTCAAAGGTCAGAGCTCATTAGCATTTACTGGATGTGTGTGTGTGTGTGTGTGTGTGTGTGT